>NC_134353.1:718812988-718945488 GCF_048569485.1 Anomaloglossus baeobatrachus | reverse complement strand
CTGCGCAAACTACAGTATTAGTTTTGCTTGGGATTAATGCAGCATGTCAGACAAACTTCTCTGAAAACACGGCTGGAAGCTGGACGTAGTAGAGATGAGCTAATCCAACTGAAGCATCATTGTCCAGTAGCCACATCAGTAGTTTTTAATAAACTGTTGCTTGTCTAGTTTTTATGTTTCTCCTTGTTTCCGCACTCAATGTGAGAAATGCATTAAAGTAATGCCGCCTGTAGTACCATGCCCTGACTGCTTTAGGGAATGGTTCTCACCACATCTGCCGACGAGGTTGTGCCTACTGACTGCTTGCTGCTAAGTGGACAGCTGGCACCCTCCCAGAAGTGATGGGAATTCATCTATCTTGGCCGCGCTCATTGTCAATCAGGCCCTGCTCCTTCTTCAGCCGGACGGACGGCTGGGCCGCCAGTTTGATGTTATTTATACGTAGTGATTTACTGCGGCTGCCTAAACATCTACACGTGCAGAATATGAATCCTAAACAGATGCCTAGAAAGGCTCCGGATCATGGAAAGAATTCAGAATTGCTTCATGTGTATTTCCTCTGTCCTCGGCATCATTGTGCTTTCATAAACACATACGTTTAGGTCTATTAGGCATACTTAGAACTACCGGTTTAACTGCCTGTGCTACAACATTGGTGTTGACTCTCGGGGACAGATGTGTACCTTGTTTGTGTGGATGCTAGTTAGTGGTAACACATAGTAAAAGCATAGTAGCTACCCTACAGATTCATGGTGACCTTCTTTGTGTTTGTTCTGCCAGGCCCCGGAGGTTATCATGTCTCAGCACTATGATGCCAAAGCTGATCTGTGGAGCATTGGCACGATCATCTACCAGTGCCTAACTGGCAAGGCTCCATTCCAGGTAAGTGTCAACTCAAATCTACCACAAAATTAGCGACTATGACCTGAATGTGCTCCAGACATATTACATTCATTGTGTTCATTGTATGATACTATTTTTCTTAATAACGGAACATAATCCGGATCAGGAGTGGACAAAGAAAATGAAAGCTCCTGTCCTCCTTGTGTATCTGCGACCCACTGCTCACTGCTTTTGAGGTAGGACTGGGCCCTCTTATCTCTCGGCCCCCCATGCGGTTGCACATATGGTATGTCAGCCTCCGGTCAGGATTACTGTTCTCATTCAGTGACACCGGTATTCTCCACATTACGACCTTTGAAAGCTGTTAACCTTTGGTTAACCCTGATTAAATGAGCTCAGGCCTTCATCAAGCTCATAGACAGGGTAACAAAAGCCTCGTATGTCAGCACCTTTTAGTAGTTTACATCTCTGAGAGAAATAGACACCTGTCTGTGTAATAAGAACCAGCCACTGTCTCGTGTCCTCATCAGAACTGGGATAAGTACCAGAGTCGAGAATATGGACGGTTCTGTGAGGAAACCCAGTTCCATTAAATGTCTCTTTAGATGGATCTACAAAGAGATATTGATATATAACAGCATGGTGACCCAGTCGGGGTTCATTACCATGATTAGGTTCACGGAGTCAAAATCCTGTATACTTGTCAAAGAACGCCACATATAGATTGTAAACTTCATTGTGGGCTACCTGATTGATTACTCTGTCTTTACAGCTTGGCAGGATTATGCCACTTTAGAAATATTAGGTTATGCAAAGCTTGGTTTCTGGTAAAATGATGTCTATAGTCAGTTGGCTTCAATCTTCATTAAGGTTGGTATATAACTGGACATCACATTTTATGAACACTAACGCTATCTCCATTGTAATTTTTCCAAAACAACCCACATGTTACTTGTAGGCTGATATGCCTAGTCCTCTTTTTAAGGTTATGTGCTGCCAATACATAAGGTCCTCTGCTGTCAACTAAGTTGACTATGGCATTTCTCAGACCACCCAGTGCACATGGTACGGCAGTAGTCCGAGACACACTACGCAAATAGTTGACCACCTTTTGTTCAGATCCCAGATATCCCCATTTATATCTAATCCTGCACGGCACTGGTAATACCATTTGGCATTTGTTGCACTCTATATGTAGACCTATGAAATAAAAAAGATATTAATTTATCAACAACTGTACATCTTCATTTGGCTGATGCGCGGCGTTAACCCCTTCTCTTCTCCTGTTTGAAGACTTGGCACTGGTAGTACTCTGTTTCTACTCCTACATGACACTGGTCAGACTCTATATTTACCCCTACATAGCACTGGACGGACTCTGTCTCTACCTCTACATGACACTGGTCAGACTCTATATCTACCCCTACATAGCACTGGTCGGACTCTATATCCATACATGACACTGGTCAGACTCTATATCTACCCCTACATAGCACTGGTCGGACTCTATATCCATACATGACACTGGTCAGACTCTATATCTACCCCTACATAGCACTGGACGGACTCTATCTCTACCTCTACATGACACTGGTCAGACTCTATATTTACCCCTACATAGCACTGGACGGACTCTGTCTCTACCTCTACATGACACTGGTCAGACTCTATATCTACCCCTACATAGCACTGGTCGGACTCTATATCCATACATGACACTGGTCAGACTCTATATCTACCCCTACATAGCACTGGTCGGACTCTATTTCAATACGTGACACTGGTCAGACTCTATATCTACCCCTACATAGCACTGGACGGACTCTATCTCTACCTCTACATGATACTGGTCGGACTCTATATCTACCCCTACATAGCACTGGACGAACTCTATCTCTACCTCTACATGACACTGGTCGAACTCTATATCTACCCCTACATAGCACTGGTCGGACTCTATCTCTATCCCTACATGACACTGGTCAGACTCTATATCTACCCCTACATAGCACTGGACGAACTCTATCTCTACCTCTACATGGCACTGGTCGGACTCTATATCTACCCCTACATAGCACTGGACGAACTCTATCTCTATCCCTACATGACACTGGTCGGACTCTATAGCTACCCCTACATAGCACTGGTCGGACTCTATCTCTATCCCTACATGACACTGGTCGGACTCTATAGCTACCCCTACATAGCACTGGACGAACTCTATCTCTATCCCTACATGACACTGGTCGGACTCTATATCTACCCCTACATAGCACTGGTCGGACTCTATCTCTATCCCTACATGACACTGGTCAGACTCTATATCTACCCCTACATAGCACTGGACGAACTCTATCTCTATCCCTACATGACACTGGTCAGACTCTATATCTACCCCTACATAGCACTGGACGAACTCTATCTCTACCTCTACATGGCACTGGTCGGACTCTATATCTACCCCTACATAGCACTGGACGAACTCTATCTCTATCCCTACATGACACTGGTCGGACTCTATAGCTACCCCTACATAGCACTGGTCGGACTCTATCTCTATCCCTACATGACACTGGTCGGACTCTATAGCTACCCCTACATAGCACTGGACGAACTCTATCTCTATCCCTACATGACACTGGTCGGACTCTATATCTACCCCTACATAGCACTGGTCGGACTCTATCTCTATCCCTACATGACACTGGTCGGACTCTATAGCTACCCCTACATAGCACTGGTCGGACTCTATCTCTATCCCTACATGACACTGGTCGGACTCTATAGCTACCCCTACATAGCACTGGTCGGACTCTATCTCTATCCCTACATGACACTGGTCAGACTCTATAGCTACCCCTACAGGGTATTTGCAGATTGCATAGTCTAATGTGATGGGTTTCTGAGCTATGGCTTCTTGATGAAGTAATGTACTGTACAGACAGGAAACTGAGGGGTTTTCCAGTTCTGTGTACTTATGAAAGATTGTTGGTGGTCTGATCATCCAGTAAAATGATTACTATGAAGATAAAAATGAAACAATAGAAGTTTTAATTTATTTAAGACGTGTTAAAAAGCTGGCTCCAGTCATAGTCTGAGCCACAGACATAAACGAGAAACTCTTAAACATGCCGGTATCACTTCTGTCAGTGCTGCAATTAAATATCCCTTCTCAAACAGATGAGATAGCCGCAAGTGCAGTGGACCACCTCTCCATTACTGACTCCGTTCTTCAGATAGATGCGAGTCCCAGAGGTGGATCAATTGGTATTTATGGTATATATTGTTGACAGGCTGTAAGTGTCCAAGATGGAGAAACTCCCTAAGGGTATTTGCACATAATATCTTTTCAGGCAAGCAAACAGATGAGGAAGATGCTTTAGGAAAAAACGGTATTTTTTTTCCCCCTGAAGTGTGTTTCTTGTTTGTTTTCTGGGCACTTTTTTGACAATCCTCTGATTGTCCCACTCCCGGTTTTGGCTTACAAATACTGAGGTAAAAACTGACCAAATACTCAACATGTGCACTCGGCCTTAAGGCCTTGTGCACACTTTCAGTATATGGTGAGTTTTTACCTCAGTATTTGTAAGCCAAAACCAGGAGTGGGTAATATACAGTGTGTCCACCCATATCCTATCCACTGCCATTAACTTGGAAACGGCGGCAGCTATAGGCATAGAAGTGGTGTCTAGGTATAGTAAAGTAGCCATACGCTACGCAATGAAACCACTTATAGCGCCACCTGGTGGAAAACAACCGAGTTAGCATTTTTATCTCGAAAACAGAACAAGATAGAGAAAAAAAGTGAATTAAAAAATTGTAGGGCATCATCAATTCAATACGAATCGACACCTTGCATATGAGGTATCAGCGTACTCAACAAATTTTGTGGTCCATTTTATCCTGTTACCCCTGTAAAAATTTAAAAATTGAACCTAAAATAACATTTTTTGTGGAAAAAAAAAGTACATTTTTGTTTTTATGGCTCAATGTATGAAGCACGTGAGGGTTCAAAGTGCTCATTACCCATCTAGATGTATGCTATCGGGGGGTCTAGTTTTCAAAATGGGATCACATGTCGGGGTCATCTACTGTTTCGGCACATCAGGAGCTTTCCAAACGCAACATGGTGTGGCTAACGATTCCAGCTAATTTTCTGTTCAAAAAGTCAAATGACGCTCCTTTCCTTCCGAGTCTTGCCGTGCACCCAAACAGTGGTTTGTCGCCACATATGAGGTATCTGCATGCTCAGAAGAAATTGCCCAACAAATTTTGGGGTCCATTTAATCCTGCTACCCTAGAGAAAACGCAATATTTGAGGCTAAATTAACACTTTTGTTGGAAAAAGTAAAATGTTAATTTTTTCTTTCCACACTGCTTTAGTTCCTGTGAAGCACCTGAAGGGTTAATAACCTTCTTAAATGTGGTTTTGAGTAGCCTGAGAGGTGCCGTTTTTGGAATGGCGTCACTTTTGGGTGTTTTGTGTCATGTAGACATGACAGTGGCTTTGTAAATTTTGTTGTAAAAATGAGAAATTGGTCATAAACTTTGAACCCCTATAACTTCCTTAAATTTGTTTTTCACAAAATTGTGCTGATGTAAAGTAGACATGTGGGAAATTTTATTTATTAATTAATTTGTGTCATATGTGTTGCTGGTTTAAAAATTCAAACTTTGAAAATTGCATAATTTTCAAAATTTTCGCCAAATTTCCGATTTTTTCACAAATAAACGAAAAAATATTGTCCTAAATTTACCACTAACATGAAGCCCAATATGTCACGAAAAATCAATCTCATAATCACTGGGATCCATTGATGCGTTCCAGAGTTATAACCTAATAAAGTGCCACTGGTCAAAATTGCAAAAAATGGCTGGGTCATGAAGGTGGAAACAGGCTGGTGGCTGAAGGGGTTAAAGGGAACCTGTCACTAGTTTTTTGAGTGTTAAATCAAACGTAGCACCTTATGCAGCTCCTGGGCTGCATTCTATGAAGGTGTCACTTGTTCCCTGACTCGCTTAGCAGACTCTACAAATACCTTTATAAAATCTGCCGCAACGCATGTAAATGAATTGTTCTGGTAAGATGGGCATCCTTTTGTTGGTTGGATGGGCGTCCTCTTTTTTGTCTCCTGTCCCTCTTTTTGCTGCTGTTCGCCGTCCTCCTTTGATGATTGACGTGGATGATGCCTCCGTCATCATCCACATAGCTGGGCAACTTTGGGTGCCTGCACAGTCATTCCCAGCTTGTGCAGGCGCACTTCGATCTGCCCCATTGCGGGCAGAGCTGAAAACATAGGTGCGCTTGCGCGAGCCAGTGAGCTCTCTCACAATCTCGCGCCTGCGCTGATAGCTCACCGGCTCACGCAAGCGCACCTATGTTTTCGGATCTGCCCGCAATGGGGCAGAGCGAAGTGTGGCTGCACGAGCCGGGAATGACTGGGCAGGCACTGGATTTTGCCCAGCTACGTGGATGATGACCGAGACGTCATCCACGTCAATCATCAAAGGAGGACGGCGATCAGCGGCAAAAGCAGGGACGGGAGCCGAAAAAGAGGATTCCCATCTGACCAGAACAGTTAATTTACATACGTGGCGGCAGATTTTATAAAGGTATTTGTGGGGTCTGCAAGGGGAGTTAGGGAACAAAGTGCACCTGCATAGCATGCAGCCCAGGAGCTTCAGAAGGGGATACTTTTGGTTCAATACTGAAAAAACTGGTGACAGATTCCCTTTAAAGGGTTTTCACAAGAACAAAGTTCATTTTAATCAATAGAATCTTGAATCTTGGAATAATAAGTTCAACAATTGTATGTGTATAAAAAAAAATGTTCCTGTGCTGAGATAATCTTATATATGTACCCCTGCTATGTACTAAATGCTCAAAAGAATGAGCACATGCATTTTTATGCAAACAATGACTTACTGTGCGTATGGTCAGGTACTTAAAGGGACTTGTAATGGCCATTTCTGACCGTACAGGGACATGGTCTGATTATACCACATCTCCTGGACCAGGGAGGACGCAAAGTAGTATATAGGCATTATACCATGGAATCATTGCTGATTCTTTTTGTGAGGTAAAACATTTCCCTGCCTGTTTAAAAAATGTTTTACCTCAAAGATAGAATTATTTGCAATCCCATGCTGTGATGTCTGTACGCTTTTTTACTTCCTCCCCGGCCCAGGAGATGTGGTATGATCAGACCATGTCCCTGTACAGTCAGAAATGGCTATTACAGGCCCCTTTAAGTACCTGAGCATATGCACAGCAAGTCCTTTTTTGCATAAAAATGCATGTGCTCATTCTTTTGAGCATTTAGGTAGCGCTTTTTCAGGTGGTTTTCGGAGCGAAATCCATCTGAAAAAGATGTTGTGTGCTCATACTCTAAGGGACTGGAATTTGAAAGAAGTGCGCTTTCCTTTTTCTGTGTATGAGTGTTCACTTTAGGAGGGTATTTTTTTTCTCTCGGGTATTTTTAGTCAGTCATCTGGCCTTGAAGTTACATATTACAAATCCCCAAATAACGCACTGATCCGAGTTCTTCTTGTACTCTGTGTACACAAGCAAATCCTAAGTAAAAATAGCACGTGTCCATGTTATATTAGCCCTCAGAGAGCCACACGGCAAGGTTAATTGATTGTTGCTCACGTATTTATAGATCATTGACTCATGAGCATTAATAAGGAGAGAATTCACCACGTACGATGGCTCTGCCCTCTGCTGGAGACACAGCCCCATTGGTCACTGGTAGAAATGGCCGTCAGTGTGACTCGAGGAATAAGGACCTCAGGCTTGTTTTGGCCTGTCCTGGAGTTATTGAAAACTCTCCTCTGGTGACCTCTCTAGTTCTCTGCAATCATTGCATTATATGGGTCTGTCTAACATGTACAGTGCCTTGCGAAATTATTCAGCTCCTTTGAATTTTTCAACATTTTTCCACATTTCAGGCTTCAAACATAAAGATAAAAATGTTAATGTTATGGTGAAGAATCAACAACAAGTGGGACTCAATTGTGAAGGTGAACAAAATTTATTGCTTATTTTAAACTATTTAAAAAAATAAATAACTGAAAAGTGGGGCGTGCAATATTATTCGTCCCCTTTACTTTCAGTGCAGCAAACTCGCTCCAGAAGTTCATTGAGGATCTCTGAATGCTCCAATGTTGTCCTAAATGACTGATGATGATAAATATAATCCACCTGTGTGTAATGAAGTCTCCGTATAAATGCACCTGCTCTGTGATAGTCTGTGTTCTGTTTAAAGCGGAGCTAGCATCATGAAGACCAAGGAACACAACAGGCAGGTCTGTGATACTGTTGTGGAGAAGTTTAAAGCCGGATTTGTTTACAAAAAGATTTCCACAACTTTAAACATTGCGCACTGTGCAAGCGATCATATTGAAATGGAAGGAGTATCATACCACTGCAAATCTACCAAGACCCGGCCGTCCCTCAAAAATGTCATCTCAAATATGGAAAAGACTGATCAGAGATGCAGCCAAGAGGCCCATGATCACTCTGGACGAACTGCAGAGATCTACAGCTGAGGTGGGAGAGTCTGGCCATAGGACAACAATCAGTCGTACACTGCACAAATCTGGCCTTTATGGAAGAGTGGCAAGAAGAAAGCCATTTCTCAAAGATATCCATAAAAAGTGTTGTTTAAAGTTTGCCACAAGCCACCTGGCAGACATACCAAATATGTGGAAGAAGGTGCTCTGGTCAGATGAAACCAAAATCAAACTATTTGGGCACAATGCCAAACGATATGTTTGACGTAAAAGCAACACAGCTCATCACCTTGAACACACCCTCCCCACTGTCAAACATGGTAGTGGCAGCATCATGGTTTGGGCCTGCTTTTCTTCAGCATGGACAGGGAAGATGGTTAAAATTGATGGGAAGATGTATGGAGCCAAATACAGCACCATTCTTGAAGAAAACCTGTTGGAGTCTGCAAAAGACCTGAGACTGGGACAGAGATTTGTCTTCCAACAAGACAATGATCCAAAACATAAAGCAAAATCTACAATGGAATGGTTCACAAATAAACGTGTCCAGCTGTCAGAATGGCCAAGTCATAGTCCAGATCTGAATCCAATGGAGAATCTGTGGAAAGAGCTGAAAACTGCTGTTCACAAACGCTCTCCATCCAACCTCACTCAGCTCGAGCTGTTTGCAAAGGAAGAATGGGCAAGAATGTCAGTCTGTCGATGTGCAAAACTGATAGACACATACCCCAAGCGACTTGCAGCTGTAATCACAGCAAAAGGTGGCGCTACAAAGTATTAACTTAAAGGGGATGAATAATATTGCACGCCCTAATTTTCAGTTATTTATTTTTTTACAAAGTTTAAAATAAGCAATAAATTTCGTTCAACTTCACAATTGTGTCCCACTTGTTGATTCTTCACCATACCATTAAAATTTTATCTTTATGTTTGAAGCCTGAAATATGGGAAGAGGTTGAAAAATTCAAGGGAGCCGAATACTTTCGCAAGGCACTGTATATTCTGATTCTAGGTATAGAGTCCTATTCACTGAGTGTACAGGTCAGCTCATGTAAATCACCTGTTCTTCACTCTTTTTCGCTTACAGGCGGCTGATGCAATTTTCTCAGTTTATTACCCCTATCCTCTCCTGTAGATAATTGACAAATTTTGGATGTAGTGTTATTATTTGTCATCATTACACGTGGATTTCCTGGAAAGATTTCAAAGTTTGTTCCAAAAAAAACAAAGTATAAGCTCTATAGCAGATTAAAAAAAAAACCAGCACATGAAAACACACAGCAGGTAGCCTTCATCCCATGACTCCATGACTTTCTCTTTTCATTTTATTTTTTTTTTAACATCACCTGTGATCAGAATTTAAAGGGAACCTAATATATGTCTTATTTTGGTCCTGCAGCTACTTTGAATATAATATACGGCTATTGGTGTCTTTATTGTTAATTTTGATAGAATGGTAGACTAGGAAGCAAGAGAGTTATAAGGAACCTCCTGGAGAGTTATAAGGAACCTCCTGGAGAGTTATAAGGAACCTCCTGGAGAGTTGTAAGGAACCTCCTGGAGAGTTGTAAGGAACCTCCTGGAGAGTTGTAAGGAACCTCCTGGAGAGTTGTACGGAACCTCCTGGAGAGTTGTACAGAACCTCCTGGAGTGTTGGAAGGAACCTCCTGGAGAGTTGGAAGGAACCTCCTGGAGTGTTGGAAGGAACCTCCTGGAGTGTTTGAAGGAAGCTCCTGGAGTGTTGGAAGGAACCTCCTGGAGAGTTGGAAGGAACCTCCTGGAGAGTTGAAAGGAACCTCCTGGAGAGTTGGAAGGAGCCTCCTGGAGAGTTGGAAGGAGCCTCCTGGAGAGTTGGAAGGAGCCTCCTGGAGTGTTGGAATGAGCCTCCTGGAGAGTTGGAACGAACCCCCTGGAGAGTTGGAAGGAACCCCCTGGAGTGTTGGAAGGAACCCCCTGGAGTGTTGGAAGGAGCCCCTTGGAGTGTTGGAAACAAACTCCTGGAGTGTTGGAAGGAACCTCCTCGAGTGTTGGAAGGAACCTCCTGGAGTGTTGGAAGGAACCTCCTGGAGTGTTGGAAGGAACCTCCTGGAGAGTTGGAAGGAATCTACAGGACAATTGGAAGGAATCTCCTGGTTAGTTGGAAGCACCTTCTGGAGAGTTGGAAGGAACCTCCTGGAGGGTTAGATGGTACCTCCTTGAGAGTTGGAAGGAACCTTCTGGAGAGTTGGAAGTAACCTTCTGGAGAGTTGGAAGTCACCTCCTGGAGAGTTGGAAGGGACCTCCTGGAGAGTTGGATGGGCCCACTTGGAGAGTTGGATTGGACCTCCTAGAAAGTTGGATGGGACCTTCATGGTCTTTACCAGGGGTGCTTGACCAGAGGACTCTCTGAAGGCTGCTCTGGATCATTACCCTATGTGCTCCGCCCCTTTGTAAAGACCATGTACATTAGCAATAAATAAAAAGTCCCATATCTCTAGAAGCATATGACATTTTAAAAGAGAAAAAAGTGGAATACTTGGGAGCATTGGGAATAAGAGCAAAAACTGGCGACTTTTATGCTGGTGACAGGTCTTCTTTAATTATTTTTCCTCTGGACAGCTTATCAAAAATACCCAAACATGTCATTTTTTTTTATGGAAAAACCATAGTGAAACATGAAGATTTTACCCAATAAATGTCTATATCTTAGAATATGTACATGAACATATCACTAGAATTCATTTTCATAGATTGTTTCATAGATAGTTTACCGACGATTAGCCCATAGTATTGCATTAATCGCTAGGAGTAGTTTATTTTCTACAAAACGCCATGCTTGATGGTTTTTAGGAATTCGCCATAAAGTGGTTTGAATACGGACGGTGGTCTCTGATCGACATGTTTTTGTAACTAAAACTGACTTTTGGGTCCAAAAAGAAATATTGGTAGAAAATGGAAATCTTTATAACTCACTTCCCTTGAAGTGTGATGAAGAAAACTGTATACACAACTATGAAATGTAGGTGCTTTTTCTCTATACAGTAAGTTACTATATCAGCAGGAATGTGAGACCTCGACCTGGGCCCCACATGTTTCCTGAAACGCAGCTCTCAAGGAAAACTCAGCAGCTTCTCTCTTCAATGTTAACGCTTTTGGTAACATGGAAACCTAATTCCTGTTTACGTCTAGGGTGCCCTCGGCATTTGACTTTCTAAGAAATTCCTATTCCACTCCCTGTGTAAAGTATACGGTGTTTTGACTTTTTGCTCATAAGAGTTAAGAATTTGGAAAATTGCAAAGTGACAAAATAATATTATTTTTTTACAAAATAATATTCCGCTTATTAAAAAATGTAAAACATTTGCATATGGCAAGTCTCTTGAGCTGTCCACTCATGTTAGGTGTCAACACATTCCACCGAATTCTGTATTCTTCATTATTCTGCTTGTATTTCTATGAAGCAAAATTCAAGCTGGAGAGTGTCAGGGTTTACAGTCCACAATATTAATGAGGGGATATCCAATTTTCATGTGTAATTCTATGGGAATGGTCTAGATTATATAGTATGTCCTTCTTTTCCAAAATTATATTGTGATGCCGTGTGACCTCCTTTCAGGATAAATCCCATCCCAGCTATGAGGTTTGCCGCTTCTATAATAATGTGACATGTCATGGATTTCAGATTTTAATTGACGTGCAGTCATTCTCTTCTACCTGAGATCTGCAAATACAAAGCATTGAAAGTGTGTGGAAAAAGAAACGTTACACAAAGGGAGTTAAATTAGCCAGGAAAAAGATGTTACCTATTGTATGGTTTTATGCTTCATACATCCAGACTTTTCATTAGCCTAAAGGGTGCTTTACACGCTGCGACATCGCTAGCGATTGCTAGTGATGTCGAGCACAATAGCACTCACCCCCGTCGTACATGCGACATTTGGTGATCGCTGCCATAGCGAACATTATCGCTACGGCAGCGTCTCATGCACATAGCTGTGACCGCCGAACAATCCCTCCTTCAAGGGGGAGGTGCATTTGGCGTCACCGCGACGTCACTAAGCGGCCGGCGAATAGAAGCGGAGGGGCGGAGATGAGCGGGACGTAACATCCCGCCCACCTCCTTCCTTCCGCATTGCCGGTGGACGCAGGTAAGGAGATGTTTGTCATTCCTACAGTGTCACACATAGCGATGTGTGATGCCACATGAATGACAAACAACATCGTACCTGTGGCAGCAGCGATATTAAGGAAAGGAGCGACATGTCAACGATCACCGTTTTTGGACGATTTTGCGATCGTTGATCGTTGCTCCTTGGTGTCACACGCTGTGATGTCACTACCGGCACCGGATGTGCGTCACTAACGACATGACCGCGACGATATATCGGTAGCTATGTTGCACCGTGTAAAGTCCCTTAAAGGTGGCCATACACATTAGATAAATGTAAGCAAAACAGGTAGATTTGGGATTTTTTTACAGGGGTTGTCTCCATGTGACTTGTGAATCCTAACAGTGCTCACAGTGTATGCATATTGTCAAGTTCTCTGGTGCCGGCAGCAGACTGTCATGTGACTGCAAGTATGTGATTTCCATACATCTGACCACATTCAGACTAGACGTATAGACTTGTATTGAGTGAGTCTGTTCACGACTAGTTGGCCTGTGTCCACATGTATGCAAATGTCATACTTGCAGTCATTCGCCCACCCACTCACAGCACCGAGGAATCCTAACAGTGGCACACTTCATGGTCGTGATTCACATAGACTCATAGCGTAACTTCATGCTTTAACCCAAAGCCCGGACAATTCTTATAATATATATGGGGTTCTTTCAATTCTCCCCCAGATTAAAAGAAAAAAAAGATCAGCATGTTCAATTTCTGCTTGAGAAAAGCCAATGTGGCTACGTTCCCACAATAGGTATTTTGTTCATTTTTGATGTTACAGATTTTCTACAGCATTTCTGCCCCTATTACTAAATTAGGTTACTATTACCAGCCTCAGGTGATGTGACTATTTAAAGGAGATGGGAGTGGTCACAAACCGGCTGCACTGGGGTGAGTTAACTAGGAGCTACTAGCAAGGAAAATGTCATTAAAGCCCCTTTCACATTGCGTTTCAGTGGCTCCGTCAGTTCATATGTCCGAAATCCCGCTCCTCCCCCCACAAACGTGTTTCGAATGTATGTGCCGACTTTTTGCAGGCGGAACCCGAACGTAGTCTGCTACGTTTGGGCATCCGCCTGCAGAAAGCGTATAGACCCGAAAATGGTGCAAGAGAGAGTATACGCTTGCTCTGTCTGCTCCATTATACTCAATGACCATGTCGGCGCATACGTTTTGTGGAGGGAGGGTGGGATTTCGGACGTATGCCCTGACCGAGCCACGTAAACGCAATGTGAAAGGCGCCTAACTCTTGCTGCAGCAACAGGGAGCAAAGCACAGAGCAATGTAAAGCTATGGTCCCAGAGGTGTCACAAGTCTATCAAGCACGAGAGGTACTAGCGTGAGATTTTTTACATAGCACGTGGAGGCACACACCTCTCATCTGGCGCTCCAGATTCACTTCACAATCACCCCTCATCCAGAGAAAAGCGCCGGTCTTGGTGAATTAGAGCCACAGTGTCAAAAACTTGTCGTGGGAACTTAAAATAACAGAGAAGTTTGGGATGGGTTTGTTCTCTTTGAAACGCATGCGTGTGGCTGAGCTGGCATGTTTACAGTGCTATCAGGTGAAATGCTGTAGCTGGTGCTTGGCGGACTATGGATGACCATCCTTATTTCCTCTCACCTGCTGACTCAGAAATAACTGTCAGAGTATCTGACCTAAAATATAATTAATGTTGTCTATTTAAATAGAAATATACAGACTTTATACAGTATTTATAGAATCCACAGAGACATAGCAGTGTATTGTAGCACCTTGTGGTTTTCCATGGTTACACCTCTGCTATTTAAGATAACAAGAATGGCCCTTTTCGCGTCAGCAGTAAATAAGTACACAGTGGTTAGGGAGGCGTTCGGCAGCCAATTGGGTGTCTCACTTATCGTATGACTATGGTAAAAATAATATTCCTCACCACAGATCTTTTGGAGCTGACGGCACACCCATGGTTAAAGCTTCCTTCTCGTTTCAGGCCAGCAGCCCTCAGGACCTCCGTCTCTACTATGAAAAAAACAAGACCCTCACACCCAAGTAATCATCCTTTCAGCATTACCGACTGTTTCCATTGACTTGCTCTCTGCCTACACCTGTTGATTCTGGGCTGACGTTCCAAGCTGCCAGGGAGATGGGCACTACATGTCTGGCACTAACTTGAGCATTCCTTAATTAACACAGCATAACTGCTTGTGCCAGGCTTAGACAGAAAGGCCTTTAATCCCTTCAGCAAATGGGGCAGGTTATTTGAGGAAACCAGTTTTTTTTATTACAGAAGTCTATGAGGCACAAGAAAATATTTAGACTAGTTTGTATTTTTAATGAGGTGTTATACCAAAAAGTGTCCAAAGTAAAATATCTATAAAGGCCTGGAATGCCTTGAACTATATTAGTATACACAGTGACACTGATATTTCTTGAGCTTAAAGGGAATCTGTCAGCAGGTTTTTGCTACCTCATCAGAGAGCAGCATGATGTAGGCAAAGAGACCCTGAATCCAACAATGTATCACTTAAGGCCGCTTTACACGCTGCGATCTCGCTAGCGTGTGTAGCCACCTCCATCGGTTGTGCGTCACGGACAAATCGCTGCCTGTGGCGCACAGCCGCACAACATCGCTCGGAGCCGTCACACTACTTACCTGCCTATCGACGTCACTGTGACCGGTTGAACCGCCTCCTTTCTAAGGGGGCGGTTCGTTCGGCGTCACAGCGATATCACTAAGCGGGCGCCCAATGGAAGCGGAGGGGCGGAGATGAGCGGGACGAACATCCCGCCCACCTCCTTCCTTCCGCATTGCCGGCGGCCACAGGTAAGGTGAGGTTCCTCGTTCCTGCGGTGTCACATATAGCGATGTGTGCTGCCGCAGGAACGACAAACAACATCGTACCTGCAGCAGCAACGATATTTGGGAATAGGGGAGCATGTCACCGATTAACGATTTTGCACGATTTTGCGACCTTTTTCAATCGCTCGTAGGTTTCACACGCAACGACATCGCTAAAGAGGCCGGATGTGCGTCACAAATTCCGTGACCCCAACGACATCGCTTTAGCGATGTCGCTACATGTAAAGCGGCCTTTAGATTACTCGGTGCAGCCATCTGATATAATCTGAATTTTTAGATTTAGCAATGCAGCAGAGCTGAGAGAGCTGTCCCACCCACCCAAGGCTCTCAGTTGAGATTGTACTTTGACAGTGAAATGTCAATCAGAGGAGGGGGCATGCCGACTGCCCTGCATGTAACATTGTAGCCTGAGCAATGAGAAGTCCTGCAGCTTAAACAAAAATAGCAAATAAACAACAAATTGGACATTGACAAGACAGGCATCGCTAAATTCTCTGTTTTAACACTTGCAGTGTATTGTTTTTCATCTTACTTAGCAAAACCCTGCTGGCATATTCCCTTCATGGGGGTTGTACCAAGTTTGGAAGTTATCCCTTTATCCATAGAATAGGGAATAGCTTCTTAATTGCTGGGTATTTGACCGATGGAACCAGCTTGAATCCCATCAGCAGTTATCAATTATACACATCTATTCTTAATGGGAGTGCCAAACATCGACCGAATGCTATGCTCCTATATCTCCAGTGATACCATAGAAAATTAATGCAACGGCGTTGCGTATGATTGACCACCACTTCATTCGCACGGGAGAGCCCCAGTTTTTGAGATCAGTGGGGGTACCACCGGACGGTGTCCCAGTGATCGGAAAGTTATTCCCTATCCCAAGTATAAGTGATAAATTTGGTACAACCCCTTTAACAGATCATTATCATCACCTCTGTAATAGCTGAACATACGTATGACCTAGAGCAGTAGGTGTGCAAACTATTGTACTCTTCTCTCTAAGGCGGGCTTTGCACGTTGCGACATCGCAAGCCGATGCTGCGATGTCGCACGCGATAGTCACCGCCCCTGTCGCAGCATCGATATCTTGTGATTCCTGGCATAGCGAACATTATCGCTACGCCAGCTTCACATGTACTCACCCGTCCTGCGACGTCGCTCTGGCCGGCGTCCCGCCTTCTTCCTAAGGGGGCGGGTCATACAACGTCAGAGCGACGTCACACGGCAGGCGGCCAATCAAAGCCGAGGGACGGAGATGAGCAGGATGTAAACATCCCGCCCACCTTCTTCCTTCCGTATAGCCGCCGGCGGCTGGTAAGGAGATGTTCCTCGCTCCTGCGGCTTCATACACAGCGATGTGTGCTACTGCAGGAACGAAGAACAACATCGTACCTGTCGCGTCAGCGTAATTATGAAAAAGTCGGAGCCTGCACCGATGATACAATAACGACGCTTTTACGCTCGTTAATCGTATCATCTAGGATTTACACACTACGATGTCGAAAGTGACGCCGGATGTGCGTCACTTTCGATTTGACCCCACCGACATCGCACGTGCGATGTTGCAACGTGCAAAGCCGTCCTAACTCCCCTCCTGTAGGTTCTGAGTAGATGTCAAATCTCATGGGTCTTATCTATATGATTTGACTCACATGACATTATTTTTCTCCCTGCCCCAAACTTCTGTCCCCTTTCTATCTACCACACTGAGCCTAGTTTAGCAGTGATGAAGAATAATACCCAGGGTGCCTGCAACTGTTAAATTTAACCCTGGCACACAAGCTGGCCTCTCGCTTTACGCTCGCACAGACGGCTCGAATCTTCTGCTCAGCATTTTTCCTGTACTGTGCCTTCTCGCTCTCCCCCTGCTCAGCTGGACAGCTTTGCCCTTGTATTATTGGGCCGGTATGTGTGTTTTAACTGGCGTGTGTTGACATTTCAGTGTCCCCCGAGAAACCTCGTGTCATCTGAAGCAGCTTCTTTTCGGGCTTTTACAGAGGAACCAGAAGGACCGAATGGACTTTGGTAAAGTGTGAATAATACTTCTTTTGATAAAGCATAAGGAACTAAGAAAGCCCCATCTTGATTTCTGTATATCTCAAAATCTGAGCCGAAATGTGTACTTTAAAGGGGGCTGTCCACCATTGGTGATTTTTTTTCCCTTACCTAAATGCATGTATTTGGGGCCAAAAGTAAGTTTTGCAATTGGGGTGTATTAAAAAATATTTAAAAAAAAAAATCACTGTTTGCTTTTTATGGCCTCCGCTGTACTGCAGGTTGCAGAATGAGTGAACAGAGATTCTTTCAGTGAGCCAGCTATGAAGGTCTGAGAGGGACTTTTTAACTCTTTTGACTGTCGATTTTTTTAGGGGCCCCGCCAGGGTTTTTATTTATATATATATATATATATATAAATATATATGTATATATATATATATGTATATATATGTATATATTAAAGCTGAGTGTATTTGTGTATGTCCGCTAAAGGAATCCGCACCGTCGCATTTACAATCACGAAATTTTGCACAGACACTCCATGTGACCCAGGGAATGTCATAGTTTATGTTTGGCCGGCAAAATTTAACTCTGCGCTTTACAATTACTCTCCAAATATCCTGCCGCCAATAAACTGAATGGAGGTGGGAGCTACAGGCTATAAATAGCAACTGTCAGTGGTTGCTATAGGAACAAAATAAACTTAGTATAAAAAGCTTATGTGTGAGTGAGAGACAGAAAAAGACAGAGACAGACGGGGAAAGAGAAAGAAATAGAGACAGAAAGAGACAGCCCTGGAAAGAGACAGTTGGGCAAAGAGACAGCCCTCGAAAGTGACAGCCGGGCAAAGTGACAGCCGGGCAAAGTGACAGACTGGCAAAGTGACAGACGGGCAAAGAGACAGACCTAGAAAGAAACAAACCTAGAAAGAGACAGATAGGCAAAGAGACCAACGGTCAAAGAGTCAGCCCTGGAAAGAGACAGACCTGGAAAGAGACAGACCTGGAAAGAGACAGACCTGGAAAGAGACTGACGGGCAAAGAGACAGCCCTGGAAAGAGACAGACGGGCAAAGTGACAGACGGGCAAAGTGACAGACGGGCAAAGTGACAGACGGGCATTGTGACAGACGGGCAAAGTGACAGACCTAGAAAGAAACAAACCTAGAAAGAGACAGATGGGCAAAGAGACCAACGGTCAAAGAGTCAGCCCTGGAAAGAGTCAGCCCTGGAAAGAGTCAGCCCTGGAAAGAGACAGCCCTGGAAAGAGACAGCCCTGGAAAGAGACAGCCCTGGAAAGAGACAGACCTGGAAAGAGACAGACCTGGAAAGAGACCGACGGGCAAAGAGACAGCCCTGGAAAGAGACAGACGGGCAAAGAGACAGACGGGCAAAGTGACAGATGGGCAAAGTGACAGACGGGCAAAGAGACAGACCTAGAAAGAAACAAACCTAGAAAGAGACAGATGGGCAAAGAGACCAACGGTCAAAGAGACAGCCCTGGAAAGAGACAGCCCTGGAAAGAGACAGCCCTGGGAAGAGACAGCCCTGGAAAGAGACAGCCCTGGAAAGAGACAGCCCTGGAAAGAGACAGCCCTGGAAAGAGACCGACGGGCAAAGAGACAGCCCTGGAAAGAGACAGCTCTGGAAAGAGACAGACGGGCAAAGAGACAGACGGAAAAGAGACAGACCTAGAAAGAAACAAACCTAGAAAGAGACAGATGGTCAAAGAGACAGCCCTGGAAAGAGACAGCCCTGGAAAGAGACAGACGGGCAAAGAGACAGACGGGCAAAGAGACAGACGGGCAAAGAGACAGACGGGCAAAGAGACAGACCTAGAAAGAAACAAACCTAGAAAGAGACAGATGGTCAAAGAGACAGCTCTGGAAAGAGACAGCCCTGGAAAGAGACAGACGGGCAAAGAGACAAACGGGGAAAGAGACAAACGGGGAAAGAGACAGACAGAGACAGACGGGCAAAGAGACAGACTTGGAAAGAGACAGATGGTCAAAGAGACAGCCCTGGAAAGAGACAGCCCTGGAAAGAGACAGCCCTGGAAAGAGACAGACGGGCAAAGAGACAGACGGGCAAAGAGACAGACGGGCAAAGAGACAGACCTAGAAAGAAACAAACCTAGAAAGAGACAGATGGTCAAAGAGACAGCTCTGGAAAGAGACAGCCCTGGAAAGAGACAGACGGGCAAAGAGACAGACGGGCAAAGAGACAGACGGGCAAAGAGACAGACAGGGAAAGAGACAGACAGGGAAAGAGACAGCCCTGGAAAGAGACAGATGGGCAAAGAGAGCCCTAGAAAGAGACAGACGGTCAAAGAGACAGACCGGGAAAAAGACAGACCGGGGAAGGAGACAGACGGGGAAAGAGACAGCCGGGCAAAGAGACAGATGGGCAAAGAGAGCCCTAGAAAGAGACAGACAGACGGTCAAAGAGACAGACGGTCAAAGAGACAGACCGGGAAAGAGACAGACCGGGGAAGGAGACAGATGGGGAAAGAGACAGATGGGCAAAGAGACAGATGGGGAAAGAGAGAGACAGACAGACACACATAGAGACAGACACAGAGATGGAGACAGATAGACTGATACAAATACAGAGAGATAGAAACGGACAGACAGAGACATAGACACAGACAGACAAGGAAAGAGACAGACAGACAGCGACACACATAGAGACTGGGAGAGAGACAGTTACTATATATATTTGTGGTTTTATAGGTCACAGATAGTGGATTTGATGCCACATTTATTTAGTAACTGATACACAGTATGTCATGTCTTAGATGTGTCTTTGGATTGCTCATAAACTTTTACTTTTGTTTCTTTTTTAGATGAATTTTTTCACCATCCGTTCTTGGATGCGGGCTCCTCTATGAAGAAATGTATGTATCATTCTAGATTTAGCGTGGTTACATCGGGGTTTCATTTTATGATTAAAAATAATACAATTTTCCCATTTATTTTTTTGTTTTTAGTTACTTGGTATTTTGAAATTCTCTACTTGCTTTCATTCATTAGGAGCTTTCAGTCTGTACTAAACACACTCAGCTCATTAGACTCACAATAGAGTTATTAGATCTCTATAATAAGCCGAGCATGTGTTTGGCCATAGAAGAACATTGATTGTCCTAGCAAGTACTGAGAAATTATTGCAGAGAAATTGTTTGGCATATTGTACACTTTTTCATAATGCAGTAAATAAACTTTACTTGCAGAATGCGTAATATTTTTAAAGGGAATCTGTCTGCAGGCTTTCACAGCCCAAAAAAATTATATGAGCATGTAGCTTTTTTAATGACAAGTCCATCTATACCTTACATGGCCAGTCCACCTCTCCATTACTTAGAAATCATGCAAATAAGGCTATAGAACTAAAGCCTCTGTCACTCCAGCTCTATTGCCCACTCAGCGCCACCTCCTGCTTGACTGACAACCTCAATTTTGTGTGACCTCAGGCAAAGGAGCTGTCAGTCAAATAGGAGGAGGTACTGATGAGTGGGGAATAGAGCTGGAGTGACAGTTGCTTAAGATCTACTAATAGATCCTCAGCCTCATTTGGATACCAAGAAATGGACTTGCCATGTAAAGGTATTGCTGGATTTATCTTTGAAAGAGATACATATAAATAGTTTCAGAGTGAAATCCTGTTGACGGTGATAGGTGATGTATGGGGTGGAACACCCTAGCTCCATACATTGCTTAGTGGCCACTGCTAAGCACTGGACTTCATCTCTCATTCAAGTGAATGAGATGTAAAGCGTAGTACTTGGCAGCGGCCACTTAGCAATGTATGGGGTTGCTTTGTCCAGTTGGTGGTTGGGATGCCTGGTGCCTCACTCCTATTGATCTTATATTGATAACTTATTTCAAGGATAAGTCATCAATAGTTCGGCCCAGATAACTGATTTAATGGGAATCTTGTTATCAGAATTTTGCCACCTAATTTGAGAGCAGCATAATGTAGAGACCGAGATCCTGACTCCAGCCATGTGTCACTTACTGGGCTGATTGCTTTAGTTTTGATAAAGTCATTATTTTATTTGCAGATTATCACGAGAGAACTAGTAAACCCGCTGCCATGTAATCCTCAATATTCATGAGCTCTCTATCTCAGCCCCCACCACTGATTATAGCAGCTTTCTGCCTATGAAATGCTGTCAATCAGTGGTGTGGGCTGGGTTAAACAGAGCTCAGCATTCAGAGAACTGGTAGATGTATAGCAGATAAAATAGTGATTTTATGAAAATTACAGTACACAGCCCAGTAAGTGACACATCGCTGGAATCAGGGTCTCTGCCCCAACATCATCGTCATGTTCTTGAATGAGGTAGCAAAAACCCAGTGACCGATTCCCTTTTTTTTCTTTTTAGTAAATTAATCTCTATCTAAATATCTGTAAATCTGTGCTGATGCTCTACTGTATTAGATCCTTTATCATTAAGTCGCTGCATTCTTCCTGTCTTCTAGCTGCACCTGTGCCAATGCCATCATACCCTAGCTCAGGCTCGGGCAGTTCTTGTAGCAGTTCTTCCACGTCACACTTGGCATCTCCCCCTGTAAGTATATCGATGTACATTAAGTAGCACCTAAATACCGCAAATCCTGTATTTAATTATTACATGTATAAACGTTCTACAATGTAAATGTGAGCCAGGACCAGGGCTCCAGACTTCTCCGGGCGATCTGTATATTACATGCTGCAGCCCTAGCCATTGTTTCAGAGCTAAGGCCGGCTTTGCACACTACGACATCGCAGGTGCGATGTCGGTGGGGTCAAATCAAATCGAAAGTGACGCACATCCGACGTCACTTGCGATGTCGTAGTGTGTAAAACTTTTTTGATACGATGAACGAGCGCAAAAGCGTCGTTATTGTATCATCGGTGTATTCTCCGACATTTCCATAATGCCGGTGCAGAGACAGGTACGATGTTGTTCCTCGCTCCTGTGGCAGCACACATCGCTGTGTGTAAAGCCGCAGGAGCGAGGAACATCTCCTACCTGCCTCCCGGCTGCAATGCGGAAGTAAGGAGGTGGGCGGGATGTTTACATCCTGCTCATCTCCGCCCCTCCGCCGCTATTGGCCGCCTGCCGTGTGAGGTCGCTATGACGCCGCACAACCCGCCCCCTTAGGAAGGAGGCGGGTCGCCGGCCACAGCGACGGTCGCAGGGCAGGTGAGTGCATGTGAACCTGGCGTAGCGATAATGTTCGCTACGGCAGCTATCACAAGATATCGTACCTGCGACGGCGGCGGGGACTTTCGCACTCGAATCGCAGCATCGGCTTGCGATGTCTTAATGTGCAAAGCCCGCCTAAGTCCCGGCATTCTGAGCCGATCACATTTACAAGTACAACCCCACGTCAGCTCAGTGTTGAGCTTTCATAAGAAACGCCTGAGGAAGCTCCTAATTTAGGCGAAACGCTGCAATATTGGTGGATAGACTCCATGACATCTATTGAGATGACTGAATGCTGCTATTTACTGTCTGAATATTGGGGAATCTGGGCGGCATCAGGACCGCGACTTAAGATGTAATCATTTTTATGGATTGACTGGGAAGTGGTCATGTTCTTCCTAGGTTGTATTCACACATTGTGGCCATATTACACTTCTTACAGCCATTTTTTATACAATTTGGTTGATTTTGTTGAACTTATGAAACGGAACCAATAAGGATGATTTTTCTTCTGAAACTAGTGGTATGGATGTATTGGTGTTATTAGGCTGTGGTTTTTTGTTGCATTTTTGACGCTGCTTATTTTTTAGCCTTTTACAGTACTAGCATAGTGGACGGGATTAATAGAAATCTCCTGCCCGCTATGCTTCTGTTTTATTCTGCGTAACCTCACCTGCAGAGCATTTTTCCAGTTTGCAGCATGTCAATTTATCTGGCAGCTACACTGAGATTTTTGTACGGAGTTTCCCCATAGACTTGCGTAAGATGCGGAAAATCTGCCTGTAAAAAATAAAAGCACTTGTGTTTACAGCGCGCTTACACAGCCGCTTTATTTACAGAATGACACCAAACAGAGACAAAAAAGGCAGAGAACAAAACTGCAAGTAAACTAAGGTGCAGAAATACTGCAGCATCAAAATCTCAACAAACCCTGATCGCGGGAACGTAGCCCTGCAGCAATACATTTGTCATCTGTTTTGCAGTAATCCAATGTACCTGTGCTGAAAAATCAACATGTGTGTCATGATCCTGATTGGTGGTGCTTTGCTCTGCTTCAGAGCTTTGTTTTTGTATTATGCTCCGGTGGACGGGTTGTTCCCGGCATCGGGCCCTGGCTTCCAGACCTCCGGCCCTGACCTTGTCTACGCTCTCTCTCCGTATACCTGACGTGACTTCCTGGCTTCCAGACCTCCGGCCTGTACTCTGACCTCGGCTCCACTGTCTCCTGTAACTGACGTGATTTCCCGACTCCTGACCTTTTAGCTTGTTTGACTACTCCTCCACTAGTGCATCTAGCAACACCTAGTGTTGGAGCATCACAGTTTGAATTGGATTGGAAGTGCACTGGGGGTTTCAATAAAGGGAATCTGTCACCAGGTTTTTGCTAACTCCGAGAGCAGAATAATATGTAGGGTGTCAGGCTACCACCAGGGGGAGCTGGCGCCTTGCAGGAAAAGACTACACATAGCTGAATCAGCATGGAGGTGGACACACAGTGTGTGCTGGAGCACTGCCCTGCAGAGTCAGCCAGAATACAGAGGCCACGAGACATGTGGGGGATGGTCAGGCAGGCCAGGTCATACACAGTACAGTGAGAAAGAAGACTAGAGGAGCGAGCAAAAGCAGGGTCGAGGTCAGGCCGAGGTCAGTACCAGAGGAAGCAACCGAGTGGGGAGGTAGGAGAAGGGGGAACGACTGGGGCTATTGTGGGAAGGAAGGAGGTGGGACGAAACACAGACAGAGCACAGGGGAAGGACGTATCAGGAAACACTTACAGGGACCAGCAATCACAGGCAAAGCAGTGGTAAGCTTATAGCCGGCGATGGTTCACCAGAGATGACAGAATTTAAAGCATCCAAGCTCCGGAAGTGAGGCTCGAGAGAAGGCTCCAACCCCTAGCCATGTGGACAGGGAGGTGGAACCATGACATAGGGTCAGTGATCCTGATTCCAGCGATCTACCACTACCTGGGATACTTTCTGTAGTTCTGATAAAATCCCTGTTTTCTCTGCTGCAGATCTAGCAGTTTTCTGAATGCTGAGCTCTGGATAACCCCACCCACATCACTGATTGATAGCTTTCTATGTACAATGTGCATAGGCGGAAAGCTGCCAATCAATGCCGAGTGGCAGGTTTATACATAGCTTATGATTATGGAGGACTGCAGCAAATAACCCAGTAAGGCTAGTTTCACACTTGCGTTGAACGGCATCTGTTGCATTGCTTTGTGTGACAGAAGCAACGGATGTGTTGCATATAGTGGCACAATGGATGCAACAGATCGTACAAAACAATGGAATCTGCTTTTTTTTTCCTTTACAGTTTTAGGCTAGTTTCACACTTACGTTGTTTTCCTTCAGTTGCAAGCCGCCGTTTTGGAAAACCGCGCAATCCGTTAACGGATTCCGCTGCTTCCCATAGACTTGTATGGACGACTGATTGCGAGTGATGGACCTGCGTTGCCGGGAGGAAGGAACGCAGCATGTAACGTTTTTTGAGCAGCGGAATCCGTAGGATTTCGCTACGCATGCTCTCTCTGGCTCTCTGCACACGTAACCAGGGTACACATCGGGTTACTAAGCAAAGTGCTTTGCCTAGTTACCTGATATTTACCCTGGCTACGTGTGCAAGGAGCCAGCGCTAAGTGGTGTACACTGGTAACCAAGGTAAATATCGGGTAACCAAGTAAAGTGCTTTGCTTAGTTACCCAATATTTACCCTGGCTACGTGTGCAGGGAGCCCACACTTCCCCACTCGGCTCCGCCCTTTCCCGCACTCCGCATGTACACTCGCGCGCGCACACACACACACACAGACACACACACACTCACCTGTCCCCAGCGATGCAGTCCCCGCGGCACTGACGTCCTTAGCGCCATGGTCCTGCTCGGCTCCACCCACTTCGCACTCTGCCCCCCGCACACATTCTCGGTGGCCAAACGATCAGCTGATCACCCGGCGACCGGCTGCTGTGAGCGATCAGCTGATCACCCGGCGACCGGCTGCTGTGAGCGATCAGCTGATCACCCGGCGACCGGCTGCTGTGAGCGATCAGCTGATCGACCGGCTGCTGTGAGTGATCAGCTGATCGTTCACAATAGTCTGCCGCCGGTAGAACTGTAAAGAAAAAACAAAGCAGATTCCGTTGTTTTGTACGATCCGTTGCATCCGTTGTGCCACTATATGCAACACATCCGTTGCATCCGTCACACAACGCAATGCAACGGATACCGTTCAACGCAAGTGTGAAACCAGCCTAAGTGACACCTCACTGTAATCAGAGTCTCTGCCCCTACATAATTACAGATTAGTTGGCAATAAACTGGTGGAAAATTCCCTTTAAGATGCATCAGCATGCCCCAATGCACTTCTAGGCTAATTTGCATGTGCCTTGAAATATTAATTTCTCTATGCTAGCATATGGAATTACTACAGCATGCCACCAGTGTCCAGAATCCCGACAGGATCTATAGAATTCTCTCTTTCTAGCTATATTCAGTGTTTGAAGTGTTACGTGTACAATGTCAGGTATCATCTCTCATCATGTATCCAGAAAGCATTAGCTGATATTTTGCCCCTTCCCCAATTTTGGTGATGAATGTGGTGAGCGTGGTACTTTGCGTGGCAGGCAATTAAGGAGGTTTGTGTAACCCTAGAGTACACCCCTAAAACAAGGCAATGCAGGGAAGTGTCATCAAATACAACATTGACAGATTGCATGAATGGTAAATGTACTTTACTTTCAGATTTCTATGCAGTGTATTGCTGAGGGGCTGTAGATTTTTTATTCCAGATTTATTTATTGTTTTCATTCTTTTTTTTCCAGCAATCCCTTGGTGAATTGCAGCAACTACAGGAAAAAACACTGGTCTCGCCTATCCCTGATTCTCCAGGATTTCTTCAAGGTTCAAAGGAGTCTGCAGGGAGCAGCAGCAAGAACTCCTCTTGTGACACTGATGATTTTGTTATGGTGCCTGCACAATTTCCAAGTACCCAAGGTTTGTTTATTGAAAACTACACGATATTAAAGGGAGAATGGCTTATTGCTTTAAATAGGATTTCATGTTAAATGTGTTTCTTTAAAAAAAAAAATATATATATATATATATATATATAAAATTTATTTTTATTACTTTAATTTATTTGTTTATTTTTATTTATTTATTTATTACATTAGCATTACATTTATAAGCCTAATCCTAGACTGATGTTTCCTGTTGTGAACAGATGACTTTTCACTAGTCTCATTATTATCACATATAGGATTACAAGACTTGGTAACACCTCTATACAGATCTGATAACACAGGATGATGATAATATTTATTCACTTATATTGCGCCATTAATTCCATAGCGCGTCACATACATCAGCAGGATGGATCCAGTAATCACAGGTGTGATGTAACAGCTCACTTCCTCCAATCCCCTTTACAGTGACCAGTCTCCAGATCAGAGCATGCTCAGAAACTGCTTCAATGCAAATAAATAAGTAATGAGCAGGTGGATGCTTGGATGGGCACGACTCAAGCACCCGAGTATAATGAAAGTCAATGGGGAACTCTTCCGGAAACATGCTTGAGTGCCCCCATTGACCTCCATTATACTCGGATGATCAAGTGGCACCTTTCTGAGCATCCGACTGCTCGTTACGAGTACAGAACACCCGAACATGGTAGTGGTCGCTCATCACTAATTACGAGTACCGTGCACCCGAACATTTTATTGCTCGCTCATCACTAGCTAAGAGTACTGAGCAGCCAAGCATGGTAGTGCTCGCTCATCACTAGTTACGAGAACCGAGCATGGTAGTCTTCGCTCATCACTAGTTATGAGTACTGAGCACCCGAACATGGTAGTGCTCTCTCATCACTAGTTACGAATACCGAGCACCAGAGCATGGTAGTGCTCGCTTATCACTAGTTACGAGTACCGAGCATGTAGTGCTCTCTCATCACTAGTTACGAGTACCGAGCACCAGAGCATGGTAGTGCTCGCTTATCACTAGTTACGAGCACCAGAGCATGGTAGTGCTCGCTCATCACTAGTTACGAGTACCAAACATCCGAGCATGGTAGTGCTCACTCATCACTAGTTACGAGTACTGAGCATCCGAGCATGGTAGTGCTCGCTCATCACTAGTTACGAGTACTGGGCATCCGAGCATGGTAGTGCTCACTCATCACTAGTTACGAGTACCGAGCATCCGAGCATGGTAGTGCTCACTCATCACTAGTTACGAGTACCGAGCATCCGAGCATGGTAGTGCTCACTCATCACTAGTTGAGAGGAATCAAGGTAACTAGGCTTGTGAGCAGGAGCTCATCGGAAGGGGAGCGCAGCATGATCGATCACCTCACGTTATGGGCTGTGTGGATCTCCATAAGACTCCCCTTTTTTTACAATCACTGAATCATTAGTGAGGAAAGAATCCCCTAATTTTCTATCCTACATGTGATGGAAAAAGGTGCGGGATGAGACAAAGCGGAAGGCTTTCCTTTTCTATTATGGTAGGTATACAATGCATCAGCAGGGGTTTCACTTTGCTCCCTCTGCTCTATGAAGGCATTTGCATATAAGACTTCTTCTCTATAGGATATTCTATAGGTTTCCTTGATGTACATCACTTAGACAACCATTGACATAGGTAATGAAAGAAGAGATTTGCAAATCTAATCCATTCACCTAGGACTAATCCTGTGGACAAGTTCTGACATTCCAGCTTCATAAGTGACGGATTAATTGATGCCAGTTGAGGCGCCTGAAACTCTTTATTCGATTCAAGTCTCCACCATTGTTACTTTTAAGTATTTAGCAGTTAAGAACTTGTCTCCTGCCTCGCACGCTGTGAGACGCTGGATAGCAAGGCACAGCACACTTCCAAACATTTCACAGCACTTTGCATAAAGCTTTGTATAAAGGCAGCATTTTGGAAGCCGCGGTCGCTCCCCTTGTACTAAGTTGTTTCAAGCTCAATGTGGCTCAGAAAAACCGAAAAGGACGTAACTAAATCGCGATGGGCTGAGTGACTGACACTGGCCAGTAGGACAATTGTCATTCTTGTCTGTGTCCCTGTGATCTTCAGCTTTGCTTAGTTCTAGCTAATTACCCTGCTCCAACTGAACATAATAATTAAAGTCTGCAGTCTGGGCTGCTTCCCAGAGAATTAAAATAAAGATTCAGATGTTTTCATACCCAAGCCCAAGTCTCTTCAGGTTTTTTGGCAGGTGGGAAATAACAGTTTGGCCAAGAGCTATAGGAATAATTTGGAAAAATTCCAATTTTGTGGATTTTTTTTTACTTTTCATAGATCCACTGACTGTTATAGACAGAGAGAGAGAGAGGTGTATATAGTATATTTGCATTCCTTAATCTACGATAGATTCATAAATAGACATACAGTAGATCTAAAAAGTATACACACCCATGTTAAAATGCCAGGTATTTGTCATGTAAAATATCATACAAAGGACTTTTTCCACCTTTAATGTCATCCATATCTCTCCAACTGCATCAAGAAACAAACTATAATCATTTCTTTGTCGCTCCATTGGGAGACCCAGACAATTGGGTGTATAGCTATTGCCTCTGGAGGCCACACAAAGTATTACACTTAAAAGTGTAAGGCCCCTCCCCTTCTGGCTATACACCCCCAGTGGGATCACTGGCTCACCAGTTTTGTGCTTTGTGCGAAGGAGGCAACACATCCACGCATAGCTCCACTTTTTAGTCAGCAGCAGCTGCTGACTATGTCGGATGGAAGAAAAGAGGACACATATAGTGTCCCCAGCATGCTCCCTTCTCACCCCACTGTATGTCGGAGGTGTTTGTAAGGTTGAGGTACCCATTGCGGGTACGGCGGCAGGAGCCCACATGCTGATTCCTTCCCCATCCCTTTTTACAGGGCTCTGGGTGAAGTGGGATTTACCGGTCTCCAGGCACTGAGACCGTGCTCCATCTACAGCCCCTGGAGAAGATGCTGGATGGAGCGGAGTACATCAGGGACATGGCCCTGCTTCCTCAAGGTACTCTGTGTCCCCGTGCATTTGGCGCTCACACCGCAGCATGCTGGGTGTTGTAGTGCGCCGGGGGACATCAGCGCTGCGGCGCCTGTGCCATGGCCTCATTCAGCTTTGCTGAAGCAGGCTCACTTATGGGAATTGGTCGCGCCGGCCGCTGGGACTGCGGCGCGGCTGGCACTTGTAGTGCGCCGGGGACTTCAGCGCGGCCTGCGCTTTTACGGCGGCCGCGCTGATAACTAGAGTCCCCGGCTTTTGCGGCCTGCTTCCGTTCGTTCCCGCCCCCAGACCTGCCAGTCAGGAGAGGGGCGGGACGCTGGCCACTTCCAGGAATCGGTCGCGCCGGCCGCTGGCAGCGGCGCGGCTGGCACTTGTGGTGCGCCGGGGACTTCAGCGCGGCCCGCGCTTTTACGGCGGCCGCGCTGATAACTAGAGTCCCCGGCTTTTGCGGCCTGCTTCCGTTCGTTCCCGCCCCCAGACCTGCCAGTCAGGAGAGGGGCGGGACGCTGGCCACTTCTATGAATCGGTCGCGCCGGCCGCTGGAACTGCGGCGCGGCTGGCACTTGTGGTGCGCCGGGGACTTCAGCGCGGCCCGCGCTTTTACGGCGGCCGCGCTGTTAACTCGAGTCCCCGGCTTCTGGGCCTAGTCTCCCTTCGTTACCGCCCACAGCCCTGACAGTCAGGGTAGGGGCGTGACGCTGCATAGAGCAGAGCTGAGAGCTGGAGTATGTTTTGCATACTCCACCCCTCTCACTGTGGGCACTGTGAATCCGGATTCCCGCACTTTCTCAGGCACGCCCACGGCTTCCTTCTCTACAAGGACACCGGCAGCCATTAGTGTCAGTTTCTGTACGATACAGAGACAAGTGTGGAAGACCCTGGCATTCTGATAGTCACACAATCGCTGTAACAGGCGTTAAGCAGCACCTGTGGTGCTAACCCCACTAGTGCAGAAGTGCACTTATAGATATGCTTGTACTATATACATTGCACTGTTTGGTCGCACGTTGTATATACCCTCCTGGATTATGCGGAGGAGTTATCAGCATATTCTCTGTGTAAAACAAAGGTGCAGAACCACATGTTTTTCTATACAGCTGGTACAGCATGTACGGCTATACGGCCCCCATTGTATGCACTAATGGCCAGGGGATGAGGACGGTGTCTGCAGTATTTACTGACAGTTTTTCTGAGACTATGGCTATGATACTAGAAGCCTAGCAGTCCGGACATGTCTCTCACAATATGGGCACTGTTGAATCATTGATCCATGGCCCCCCTCAGTGTGAATAACTAACAGCTCCGGGAATGTCACACGCATCCCAGAGTCACGGCTCTGCACGGACGTCAGTCCCAGACAGCCTAAGTGGGCTCGCTATGAGCGGCCTCGGTTTCATCAGGGTCCTAACAGAAGGACTCGCTGTGTAATGAGGCGGAAGTAGCGGCTCAGGATTCTGATCCTGAGACCGCTCTCAATCTGGATACACCTGATTGTGACGCCATAGTAAATAATCTTATAGCGTCCATCTATAGAATGTGGGTTATTTCTCACAGCTCCTCCAGTGGAGGAGTCAGCTTCACGTATTTTTCTGGACCACTCTGCCTTCAGAGAGGCAGTCCAGGAACACCACGCTTATCCAGATATGCGCTTCTCCAAACGGCTTAGGATACACGTTATCCCTGTCCCCTGACTTGGTCAAGGACTGGACCCAATGTCCCGAGCGGCATCCTCCAATCTCCAGGCTTGTAGCTAGATCCATAGTTGCAGTGGGAGATGGAACTGCAAACTCAAAGATGCCACTGACAGACAGATGGATCTCTGGTCGAAAGCCATCTATGAGGCTGTCGGCGCACCGTTGGCTCCGGCATTCTCTCCCTTGGGGCACTCCAAGCTATTTCAGCTTGTCTTACACAGATTGACACGGTTACACGTACATCTGTGCCGCAGGTGGCATCCTTAACCTCTCAAATGTCTGCATTTGTTTCTTACGCGATTCAGGTTGTCCTGGACTCTGCGAACCGTGCGGCGGTAGCCTCCGCTACTCCGTGTTTTTAAGCAGAGCCTGGTCTGCTCGTTAAGTGAATGGAAGGCAGATTCTGCTTCCAAAAAAGGTTGCCTAACCAGTTGCCTTTTTCTGCTGACCGACTGTTTGGTGAGCGTTGGATGTAACCATCAAACAGTCCAGGGGTAAGGATTCATCCTTTCCTCAGCCCGGACACAACAAACCCCAACAGAGCAAGAGGCAGTTGGGGTTTTCGGCCTTTTCGAGGCTCGGGCAGGTCCCATTTTTCCTCGTCCAATGTGGACTCAAAAGGATCAGAGGAGCTAAGATTCTTAGCGGGCTCAGTCTCGCCCAAAAAAGCGACAGTCTGAAAACCCGCTTCCAAGGCGGCTTCCTCATGACTTGCGGCCTCGGTCGGTAGCAGGCTCTCCCGCCTTGGCGATATTTAGCTGCCATAGGTCAATGACCATTGAGTGTGAGACATTCTGTCTCACGGGTACAGGATAGAGCTCACTTCTCGTCCTCCAACTCGATTCTTCAGAATTTCTCCACCTCCCGGCCGGGCCGCTGCTCTTCTGCAAACAGGGTGCACTCTATAGGCAGAAAGAGTGATGACCCCCGTTCCTCTTCAGGAACAAGGTCACGGTTTTTACCCCAAATTCTTTGCGGTACCTATAACAACGGGCCGTTCCGTCCCGTTCTGGATCTAAAAATGCTCAGCAAGCTCGTGGACACCAGGCGGTTCCGGATGGAATCCCTCCGCCATGTCATCGCCTCAAGGTCCCAAGGATATTTCCTAGCATCATTAGGCATCAAGGATGCTTATCCACACGTGCCGATTGATCCAGAGCACTAGCGTTTCTACGCTTCGTTATAGGAGACGAACACCCTCTGTTCGTAGCTCTACCTTCCGGCTAGCGACAGTCCAACTGGTCTTCGCCAAGGTCAGGGCAGCAGTAGTCACAGTCCTGCACTCTCAGGGTCACTCTGTGGTCCCGTATTTAGACGATCTACTTGTCAAGGCACTCTCTTAGGAAACATGCCAACACTGCCCGAACGTTGCGCTGGAGACTCTCTAGAGTTTTGGGTGGATCATCAACTTTTTAAAGTCAGATCCGACCCCGACCCTATCGATAACATATCTAGGCATAGAGTTTCTTACTCTCTCAGCGATAGTGAAGCTGCCGCTAGACAAACAGCATTCACTACGGGCTGCAAGCTCTTCTTTAAGAACCAGTCGCACACATTGAGACGCCTCATGCACTTCCTACGTAAGATGGTAGCAATGGAGGCAGTTCCTTTCGCGCAGTTTTACTGCGTCCACTACAATGGGACATTCTCCGCCAATGGGACGAGGAGTCGACGTCCCTCAACAGAGTCGTCGTTCTTTCTTAGGCGGCCAAGGAATCTCTACGGTGGTGGCTTCTTCTCACCTCTTGGTCAAAAAGAAGGTCCTTCCTATCCCCGTCCTGGGCGATAGTTACGACAGACGCGAGTCTATCAGGGTGGGGAGCAGTTTTTCTCCACTACAGCGCTCAGGGTACGTGGACTCAGCAAGAGTCCACTCTTCAGATCAATGTTCTTGAACACAGAGCAGTGTATCTTGCCCTACAATCCTTCCAACAGCGGCTGGAAAGCAAGCATATCCGACTTCAGTCGGACAGCTCCACAGCGGTGGCATACATCAACCACCAAGGAAGAACGCGCAACCGGCAAGCCTTCCAGGAAGTCCGGCAGGTTCTGATGTGGGTGGAAGACACGGCATCCACCATATCCACAATTCACATCCCAAGTGTGGAAACTAGGAAGCTGACTTCCTAAGTCGCTGAGGTGTGGCCGAAAGAGTATGGTCTCCTCACCCGGACGGGTTTCAGGAGATCTGGCGCCGCTGACAGAGGCCGGACGTCGATCTAATGGCGTCACGGCACAACAACAATGTGCCAGCTTCATGGCACGGTTTCACAATCATCGAGCTCTGGCGGCAAACGCCTTAGTTCAGCATTGGTCGCAGTTCCAGCTACCTTAGGTGCCACCTCTGGCATTGTTGCCCAGAGTACTGCGCTAGATCAAGACCGACTGCGGCCGCGCCATCCTCGTCGCTACAAATTGGCCGAGGATGTTGTGGTACTCGGTTCTGTGGTGCCTCACGGTAGGCTAACCGGGGGCACTACCAGACCAATCAGACTGGCTGTCTCAAGGGCCATTCTTCCATTTGAATTCTACGGCCCTCAACCGGATGGTGTGGCATTGAGTCCTGGAACCTAGTGTCGTCAGGATTACCTCAGGACGTGGTTGCCACCATGAGACAGGCTAGCATACCAACGTCCGCCAAGATTGACCACAGGACGTGGAAGATGTTCTTATCTCGGTGCTCGGCGCAGGGTGTTTCTCCCTGGCCGGTTGCATCGTCTATGTTTCCTTCCTTCCTGCAATCTAGGTAGGAAAATGGGTTGTCGCTCAGTTCCCTTTAGGGACAAGTCTCAGCGCTATCTGTATTTTTTCAGAAACGACGACTTCCTCAGGTACGCACGTTCCTACGGGGAGTTTGTCTTCTCAGCACTCCGTACAAGCGGCCGTTAGAGCCCTGAGATCTGAACAAGGTTCTAATTGCTCTCCAGATGCCGCCTTTCGAGCCTTTGAAGGATGTCTCCCTTCCCGTTTTTCACGGGAAGTGGCCTTCTAGTAACGGTCTCGTCTCTTAGGAGAGTTTCCGAGCTAGCAACGCTCTCATACAAACTCCCTTCCTGGTCCTTCACCAGGACAGGGTAGTTCTGCGTCCGGTTCCGGAATTTCTCCCTAAGGTGGTATCCCATTTTCATATCAATCAGGATATCACCTCACCTTCTTTGTGTCCTCGTCCAGTCCATCAATTTCAGAAAGATTTGCATCTGTTGGTTCTGGTGAGAGCACTCAGGTTCTACTTCCCGCATGGCGCTCCTGCGCCACCCGGATGCACTCTTTGTCCTTGTCGCTGGTCGGCGTAAACAGTCGCAAGCTTCCAGATCCACCCTTGCTCGGGGGCTCGAGGAACCAATTCTTGAAACCTACAGTTCTACTGGGCTTCTGGTTCTCTCAAGGCCGAAGGCCCATTCTACCAGAGCCGTGGGTGCATCCTGGGCATTACGGCACCAGGCTACGGCTCAGCAGGTGTGTCAGGCACCCACCTGGTCGAGTCTACTTACTTTTACCAAGCATTATCAGATGCATACCTACGCTTCGGCAGACGCCAGCCTAGGTAGATAAGTCATTCAGGCGGCGGTTGGCCACCTGTAGGAGAGGGCCGTTTGACGGCCCTATCATGAGGTATTCTTTTACCCACCCAGGGATTGCTTTTGGACATCCCAATTGTCTGGGTCTCCCAATGGAGCGACAAAGAAGAAGGGAATTTTGTTTACTTACCGTAAATTCCTTTTCTTCTAGCTCCAATTGGGAGACCCAGCACCCGCCCTGTTTTCTCGGGGTTTTTCTGTTTTTTCGGGTACACATGTTGTTCATGTGGTATGGTTCAGTTCTCCGATGTTTCCTCGGATTGAATTGGTCTTTAAACCAGTTATTGGCTTTCCTCCTTCTTGCTTTGGCACTAAAACTGGTGAGCCAGTGATCCCACTGGGGGTGTATAGCCAGAAGGGGAGGGGCCTTACACTTTTAAGTGTAATACTTTGTGTGGCCTCCAGAGGCAATAGCTATACACCCAATTGTCTGGGTCTCCCAATTGGAGCTAGAAGAAAAGGAATTTACGGTAAGTAAACAAAATTCCCTTCTTTGAGGGAGAAAATAAAAAGTCAAAACTGATGAAAAGACAAGAAGAAAATTGGTCTTGGGAGGCTGGCAAGGGGCCAACAGCAACATTAAAGGAAGTACAGAAATTTAAGTACTGGGTTGTATACTGCATGAGACAACAATCTCCCGTATTCTTTATATGTCTGGTCTGCAGGATAGAGTGGCAAAATAGAAGCCTTTCTTACAAAGAAAAACATCCAAGCCTAGTTAGGTGTTCCAAAAACCTATCAAGTCAGTGAAACGCATGTGGGGAAAACTAGTTGGTCTGACATGACCAAAAAGTTCAACTTTGGGTACAATTCTAAAATATATTTTTGGCACAAAAACCAACACTGTGCATCACCGAAAGAACACCATACCTACAGTGAAGCCTGGTGGAGGCACGTTATGCTTGAGTCTGTTTTCTGCAGCTGGAGCTGGCGTTTTTGTCAAGGTGGAAGGAATTATGAACAGTTCCAAAAAACAATCAGTTTTGCAACAAAACCTTCAGGCCTCAGCTAAAAACCTAAAGAGGAAGAGGAATCTCACCTTTCAGTACTATAACGACCTTAAGAATATTTACAAATAAGCAAAAGAAATGGCTTTGCTAGAAGAAGATCAAAGATTTGTAATGGCCCAACCAGAGCCCAGACCTTAATCCAATTGAAAATCTGTGGTTGCCCTGTGCACAGGAGATGCCCATTCTGACAGATTTGAAGCGCTACTGCAAGGAAGATTGGGCATAGATTGACAATTGTAGATGTGCCAAGCTGATAGACTCCTACCCCAAAAACAGTGAAGGCCGTCATAAGTTCAAAGTTGGCTTCAACTAAGTATTAGTTAAGGGTGTGAATATTTATGTAACTACGTTATTTTAAATCTTTAGGGTTTTTTTCCACCTGAAAAGATTTTATTTTATTTTTCAATTGAATTTAATGGATTTGTAGAGAATTTTGGTGATATTAAAGGTGGATAAAGTTCTGAAATTATTCTTTTCGGTATTATTTTGTTTGCATGACTATAACCTGCCATTCTTACAGGGGTGTGTTGCTTTTTATATCCACAATATAATTGTCATCCTTTACCTATCATAGATACATAGATAATGAGCGTTCTGTCGTATGGCTTCAGTTTCCAGTAACATTACATTAGTTACATTGCTGCCATAGTCATTAATTCCTTGTGTCTTCACTACCATTTGCTGAATTTTAGTACATTTTTAAATTAGAAAATAAAACATAAGGAAAAAATGAATGTGACTTTTCCAATGTATATTTTTTGGCAATGATTGGTAAGAATCTATAATGCAGCCAGGACTGGAGGTGGAGGTATTTTCCTCCATTTTCCATATCTGTATTGTTAACCTGTCGGGTTATAATGGCAACGTCGTGTAATTAGCTTTATTTTAGCTTTACGTTAATCAGTTGTCTTCGTTGCTGTAGGAGAACTTGCAGAAGCTGCCACAAGCAAGCCCCTCCATGATACCTTAATGTATAGTGGGTAAGTAACGTGCACTAACATATGACCCAGTCATACAATCTTACATTAGCAGAGTAGATAGATCATTTTCTATTTTCACTGACTATCCTGGAGATCAGACCACACTTAGCACATGGTGAGTGATCTGACTGTTGTGTGTTGCAGTCAGATAATTCATCTCTTCATATTGGGGCAATTATTTGAGATCTCACAAGACTTTAGTAGGCCAATTCCAGATATCTTCTACGTGGACATTGTAATGTTAATGTCATCCCTTTTGAGGCCTTCATCCTTATCTCTGTTTCTTCCCAGTTCTCTGTTGACATCCGCTGGTCTGGAGAGCCGTGCTAGAACGCCCTCCCCAACGCTTCCTTATAGCTGCTCCCCCAGTCCATCTCGGTAAGAGAAAACCTCTTTTAATTGTATTTTTCAGGTTTCATTTTGCACTAACCACTTTTTTCCTTTAATATATAAAGGACAGGATTATTGTGCAGATTTCTGTAAGGGCTCATTCACACATCAGTTTTTCACATATGCATGATATCGGTGTTTTTCTTTGATAGCACTCAGTATGAGTTTGTGGGGCTGTGATACTTTGCGGGCCGAGTGGTCCATGCAAAATCTCTGAGACATGTCTGATATTGATACAAGTGTTGGCTCCAACTCTGCAATGAACGTTTATGGTTCCATGAAAAAAACTGGACAACACTTGGATGCCATCCGTGTACTTTTAGTTTTTCCCAAAGTGAGAGATGGGTTAGGGCACGCTCACACAAGCGTTGAAATCGGACAAGTGCAATGCGAGAAAATCTTGCATTGCACTCTGACCAATCTTACTTAATGAGAGAGATCAGTTGGTCAGATTCTGGATGAGAGAAAAATAGCAGCATGCTGCGATTTTCTGCTAGAACCGTATCACTCGCACCCATTCAAGTGAATGTGTGCGAGAGAAACATCGGACTGCACTCGGATGTTATCCCAGTGCAGTGCGATATAAGCACAGGCTGACAATGGAGGACATGGGGGGATTAACCCCTCACTCTCCTCTGCAGCGCCCGCCCTCAGCTTCACAGCTGTGACCTGATTGCAAGATCGGGTCACAGTCGCATGACACTCGGCTCACGCACGCAGCAGAGCCTGAGCCGGGGGTCATTAGCATGTCGCATCGGATGCCGTATGCTCGTGTTAGTTCAGCCTAAGGTGATGATACTTCTGTATTTTTTTCTGACCAAATAAAACTGACCAAACTCTGATGACACTGATAAAAATCTGATGAAGATCTGATCAGAATCACTGATGCGATTTGGACCGTAAACTCAAGCTGATGTTAAAGGGAAACTGGTAGTCTGAATAAAGGCCGCTTTACACGCATTGACATCGCCAAAGCGATGTCATTGGGGTCACGGAATTCGTGACGCACATCCGGCCGGCCTCGTTAGCGATGTCGTTGTGTGTGACAAAATCGTGTAAAACCGTTAATCGTTGACATGCTCCCCTATTCCCAAATATCGTTGCTGCAGGTACGATGTTGTTCGTCGTTCCTGTGGCTGTACATATCGCTATGTGTGACACCACAGAAACAACGAACATCTCCTTACCTGCGGCCGCCGGCAATGAGGAATGAAGGAGGTGGGCGGGATGTTCGGCCCGCTCATCTCCGCCCCTCCGCTTCTATTGGGCGCCCGCTTAGTGACGTCGCAGTGACGCTGAACAAACCGCCCCCTTATAAAGGAGGCGGTTCACCGGTCACAGCAACGTCGCTAGGCAGGTAAGTCCGTGTGACGGGGACTAGCGATGTTGTGCGCCACGGGCAGCAATTTGCCCGTGATGCACAAATGACGAAGGCGGGTACGCACGCTAGCGATCTCGCTAGCAAGATTGCAGCATGTAAAGCGGCCTTAACTTTCTTAAGCCATCTGTATGGGTATGTAGGTAATAGGAAGGTGAATACTATGATACCTTGATATCTGCAATCTGATGTCTTATTAGAGAGAAATCCATTGGGTTTTTTTATATGTAAATGATCTGTTAAGATCTGTGGGCTAGACACTGATATCCCTGAGCATCTGCCTTCAGAGCTGAAAGGGAGCGTTACCAGTGTGAGACATGTAAATCAGGAGAGTAGACTGTCAGTCATTACATGTCTCACACTGGTAACGCCCCCTTTCATTTAAAATGAGCTGTGGAGACAGATCATTTACATATTAAGAAAAACGTGGATTTCTTTGCAATAAGACATAGGATGGCCTAACAAGGTATTAGTATATTCATCGTTCTATAACCTAGATGCCCATATAGACGGCTGAGGAGGGTTGATTCTACATATAGATTCCTTTAAAATTAATCAGTGTTAACCATTTTACACAAATTCAGTTAATATCTTTATTAAAATGACTAAAATGCTGTATCTCTAGCACATATACAATAAAATCATAAATAATAATAAGACCCAAAAGAAACGATACTAGATTTACAACTCATTAGCCTGTGTTGACAGAGCCAGCACCCTATATATACACATAATGTCTCCAGATATCTCCAGTATTGTAGGAGAGAAGTGCACAAATTCCTGGTGAATAACTATACTATGTCCTAGACATCAGCATCTTAATATGCTCTTAACCTTCCATATATATTACCGTATTAGCAACACTTTAATTATCGAATCAATTATTTTCGCTTTCTATTCGTGCATTTCAATGCTAACATGTTATTTTAGGCTTTTTTTCTCTATGACTTATGGTATGTTGTTAATTCTCCACTTTAGACTGTCTCAGGCATCAGCCAGTAGATATGGTCAGTCCGTGCCCATTCCTGTCCCATCTCAAATTGACAATTATCGGAGGATTGAGCAGAATTTGCAGTCACCCACGCAGTACCCGCCACAGAGGTATGTATATCTGTATACATGAACATTTCATTTTGTTCTAGACTGCATTTCTATATCTTTTCTATTAGAGAAAGAGCAGGTAAGATAACTGCTAATACCGTATTTTTCGGACTATAAGGCGCACCGGATTATAAGGCGCATTAGCCATGAGAGCCTGCTAAGGCGCCTAGGTTCATATATATGGCGCACCGGATTATAAGCCGCAGCGCATTAAGTTCATGACAGCTGCGAAAAGGCCAGGGTGCAATCGGGAGTTCAGATGATAGCACCGGAGATCAGCCCGGGATATCTGCAGCTGTCATGAAATGAACCGCAATTGCCAGGAAATCAATCACTCGGCGCTCGCGGTACAGTCTAGGCTGCACTCCGGAGCTCAGGTGAGAGCTCCGGAGTGCACTGCAGGTACCTGAATCCAGGCCTGGCATTACTGGAGATTCCTCCGGTAGCCAGTCCGACGCTGCTCTTATGTACAGCATTCTAACATGCTGTATATAAGAGTGCAGGCTTCACTGAAGAACATAAAAAACACTTTACTCACCTAAACCGGTCGCTCCGGTGCTGTTGGCCAGATGGACAGCGCTGTTCTCCGGGACTGGCGCCTCCTCTTTCTGCCATCTTGCTCCTCTGTCTTCTGAAGCCTGTGTGCATGACGCGTCCACGTCATACACACTTTCCGGCACTGAGGTCCTGCACAGGCGCATTTTGATCTGCCCTGCTCAGGGCAGATCAAAGTACGATATTGTAGTGCGCCTGCGCAGGACCTCCGTGCCGGCGAGTGTGTATGACGTGGACGCGTCATGCACACAAGCTTCAGAAGACAGAGGAGCAAGATGGCTGAAAGAGGAGGTCCCGGTCCCGGAGAACAGCACGGCCCATCTGATCAACCAGCACCGGAGCAACCGGTTTAGGTGAGTAAGCATGTCTCTTAACAGGAGGCATAATGCTCGCTTGTATTCATATACAAGGCGCACTGGACTATAAGGCGCACTTTCGATTTCTGAAAAAATCATTGGCTTTTATGTGCGCCTTATAGTCCGAAAAATACGGTAATACGGTATACTAATATTATATAAAAAAAGGTCGTCTGACTTCTCTGATAAGTCCACATTCTAACCCACTAACTAAAAGCCCATTTCAAATCTGATCCAGGATAGAAAAGGCAGCAACACTGTGTCTTCGTTCGTGGTTTTTTATTTTTTAATTAACATGTGGATCGGGTACAGCATAGAGGGGAGGTGGGGAGAGGTGAATGGGGTAGGACGACGGCTGGCCGTTTCGCACAATATGTGCTTCGGCGGGTCCTGTAAAAGCCCATTTCATATTGTAACATATCTAGAAGTTATCATTATTATTTGTATTACAAGTAGTTAGTTGGACACCGACTTGTCCTGTACTGAAAAAAAAATAACAAACCAGCACCCAATAACAGAATGATGCCAATGTGAACAGGTAGAAGCTGCAGTGACCTAATTATTTACAAAGAAAACGTGCTGCAGCACACTGTGTGCCAAGGTATACGCAGTCATTGAATATATGAACTGCATTACCACTGTATAGACTATACTTATAAAATTGAATTGCTTAGTGCACAAATTGATCAACTCGTGTGTGCTCAACAGCAATGACAAGATAGATCTGAAGAAAGGTACACCTTGTCATGGCTGGTGGGCACACATGAATTGGCACATTTGTGCGTAAAGTACTGCTGTTTTTAAACTATAAGTTATATACTAGTAATAAAGTTCAAAATGAATCTATTCAAAATGCATGTATATTGGCGCGCACAGTGTGCTGTAGCACTTTTTAGTTTATGCTGTGGCACTTTGTGCTGTAGAAATTTTTTGTATGTGCTAAGGCACTTTTTTGTTTTCTCTGTAGCTCTTTTTAGATTGTGCTGTGGCACTTTTTGTTTTCTCTGTAGCACTTTTTAGTTTGTGCTGTGGCACTTTTTGTTTTCTCTGTAGCACTTTTTTGTTTGTGCTACGGCACTTTTTTGTTTGTGCTGCGGCACTTTTTTTGTTTGTGCTGCAACACTTTTTAGTTTGTGCTGTAGCACTTTTTGTTTTCTCTGTAGTACTTTTTAGTTTGTGCTGTGGCACTTTTTGTTTTCTCTGTAGCACTTTTTTGTTTGTGTTATGGCACTTTTTTGTTTGTGCTGCGGCACTTTTTAGTTTGTGCTGTGGCACTTTTTTGTTTGTGCTGCGGCACTTTTTCATTTGTGCTGTTGCACTTTTTTGTTTGTGCTGCAGAACTTTTTAGTTTGTGCTGTGGCACTTTTTAGTTTGTTCTGTGGCACTTTTTAGTTTGTGCTGTGGCACTTTTTAGTTTGTGCTGCGGCACTTTTTAGTTTGTGCTGTGGCACTTGTTTGTGCTGCAGCACTTTTCGTTTGTGCTGTGGCACTTTTTTGTTTGTGCTGCAGCACTTTTCGTTTGTGCTATGGCACTTTTTTGTTTGTGCTGCGGCACTTTTTTGTTTGTGCTGCGGCACTTTTTTGTTTGTGCTGCGGCACTTTTTCGTTTGTGCTGTGGCACTTTTTCGTTTGTGCTGTGGCACTTTTTAGTTTGTGCTGCGGCACTTTTTAGTTTGTGCTGTGGCACTTTTTTTGTTTGTTCTGTAGCACTTTTTTGTTTGTGCTGTGCTGATTTTACTGCTACAATGAATATGCCGAATTGTTCATAGTTATTTAGTTATCATAGGAGACGGCTATGAACAATGTAGGGTAATAGAAACTTCCTTGTGATGGGCACGTACGGAATCTAATAGCTGTAATTATCGTACTGGCTGGACTGCAATGTGTGCCAGAGAGATTGTGTAGCCCCAGCACTGTGCACCTGTATGTATGAACGTTTGTTATGTATTGAAATGTAACATGATCTATTGTATTATATTTCTTCAAGACAACAAACTATGTTTTTTATATCATCCTTCAGACCTGGCATGGTGCGTAAGTCCAGCAGTGCCAGCCCCCTTCATTTCATAAGAGCAGGAACATCTCCTCCTTTTCCTGTAGAAAGTGCCTCTGCACCAATAACAAGGAGGCTCTCTTTCGGGGGAGCAAAACCATACATTCCCTCTCCACAAGGTAAGCTGGATTACTATAATGCTAATTGCTTATATTAACATGTTTGACCTGGAAACCACTAAAACTGACGAACCCAAATGCCATAATATCCATTTATTTACCAGTAAAAATAGCGCAAATGCTAATACCAGCGCTGGCTTTTCAGTCGCTGTAATGGAATCTGTGACGGAAGCTACAAACGCAGCCTCTGTCACAGATGGGGGCATAAGCAACACAATGGCATTCTTATTAGCAAGGTATATAGTATACCCAAATGGTATGAATTGACTTTTACAACTATGTTAATGAATTTTTTTTTAATATTAAACGTCCTCTTTTCCATGTTTTTTCCGCTTTTGTATGTTTTGCAAGCGCTCTCTCATACTGGTCACTGGAAGTTCAACATAGCTTCCTTCTGCGACGACATCCATGCAGACCAATTTGATGCAGTGTGCGACGTATGGTCTGAGCACGGACAGGCTGACCCCCCCCACCCCTTGTATCCGCTTTAGCAATGCTAGCAGCACTCATATGTCAATTTTGAAACGACAATCTCTGGATAGGATGCTGAGCATGTGAACTCAGCGTTTTTGGTTTGCCATAACGAGTCCTGTTGTGAATGGAATCTGTCTTGTAAAACCGCTGTATAGTCTTGGCCATTGTGCTGCAGCTCCGTTTCAGGGTGTTGGAAATCTTCTTATAGCCTACGCCATCTTTATGTAGAGCAACAATTCATTTTTCAGATCCTCAGAGCATTCTTTGCCATGAGGTGCCATGTTGAACTTTCAGTGACCAGTATGAGAGAGTGTGTGTGAGAGAACACCAAATTTACCACACCTGCTCCAATTCACACCTGAGACCTTGTAATGCTGAGTCACATGACACCGGTGAGCGAAAATGGCTAATTGGACACAATTTGGCCATTTTCACTTAGGTGTGTACTCACTTTTGTTGCCAGTGGTTTAGACATTAATGGCTGTGTGTTGAGTTATTTAGAGGGCATCAAGTTTACACTGTTATACAAGCTGTACACTGACTACTTTACATTGTATCAATGTGTCATAGCTTCAGTTTTGTCCCATGAAAAGATATAATAAAATATTTACAAAAATGTGATCTACTTTAATAGTGTTATGTTATTTTCTATGTGTCACAGTGGGCACTATTCCAGAGCAACCTGTGCAGGACATCAGCAGAAGCCCTGGAGGAGCCGAACCTAGGAACAGGAGCCCTGATTATGGTGTGTATGGCATGAGAAATGTTAGGATGAGCTCCTTTACGCAATTGATTGTTTAAGGGGGGGGGGGGGGTCACAGGTTGGACCCCTATTTGACTGATTAATATACAGTTAGGTCCAGAAATATTTGGACAGTGACACAAGTTTTGTTATTTTAGCTGTTTACAAAAACATGTTCAGAAATACAATTATATATATAATATGGGCTGAAAGTGCACACTCCCAGCTGCAATATGAGAGTTTTCACATCCAAATCGGAGAAAGGGTTTAGGAATCATAGCTCTGTAATGCATAGCCTCCTCTTTTTAAAGGGACCAAAAGTAATTGGACAAGGGACTCTAAGGGCTGCAATTAACTCTGAAGGCGTCTCCCTCATTAACCTGTAATCAATGAAGTAGTTAAAAGCTCTGGGGTTGATTACAGGTGTGTGGTTTTGCATTTGGAAGCTGTTGCTGTGACCAGACAACATGCGGTCTAAGGAACTCTCAATTGAGGTGAAGCAGAACATCCTGAGGCTGAAAAAAAAGAAAAAATCCATCAGAGAGATAGCAGACATGCTTGGAGTAGCAAAATCAACAGTCGGGTACATTCTGAGAAAAAAGGAATTGACTGGTGAGCTTGGGAACTCAAAAAGGCCTGGGCGTCCACGGATGACAACAGTGGTGGATGATCGCCGCATACTTTCTTTGGTGAAGAAGAACCCGTTCACAACATCAACTGAAGTCCAGAACACTCTCAGTGAAGTAGGTGTATCTGTCTCTAAGTCAACAGTAAAGAGAAGACTCCATGAAAGTAAATACAAAGGGTTCACATCTAGATGCAAACCATTCATCAATTCCAAAAATAGACAGGCCAGAGTTAAATTTGCTGAAAAACACCTCATGAAGCCAGCTCAGTTCTGGAAAAGTATTCTATGGACAGATGAGACAAAGATCAACCTGTACCAGAATGATGGGAAGAAAAAAGTTTGGAGAAGAAAGGGAACGGCACATGATCCAAGGCACACCACATCCTCTGTAAACATGGTGGAGGCAACGTGATGGCATGGGCATGCATGGCTTTCAATGGCACTGGGTCACTTGTGTTTATTGATGACATAACAGCAGACAAGAGTAGCCGGATGAATTCTGAAGTGTACCGGGATATACTTTCAGCCCAGATTCAGCCAAATGCCGCAAATTTGATCGGACGGCGCTTCATAGTACAGATGGACAATGACCCCAAGCATACAGCCAAAGCTACCCAGGAGTTCATGAGTGCAAAAAAGTGGAACATTCTGCAATGGCCAAGTCAATCACCAGATCTTAACCCAATTGAGCATGCATTTCACTTGCTCAAATCCAGACTTAAGACGGAAAGACCCACAAACAAGCAAGACCTGAAGGCTGCGGCTGTAAAGGCCTGGCAAAGCATTAAGAAGGAGGAAACCCAGCGTTTGGTGATGTCCATGGGTTCCAGACTTAAGGCAGTGATTGCCTCCAAAGGATTCGCAACAAAATATTGAAAATAAAAATATTTTGTTTGGGTTTGGTTTATTTGTCCAATTACTTTTGACCTCCTAAAATGTGGAGTGTTTGTAAAGAAATGTGTACAATTCCTACAATTTCTATCAGATATTTTTGTTCAAACCTTCAAATTAAACGTTACAATCTGCACTTGAATTCTGTTGTAGAGGTTTCATTTCAAATCCAATGTGGTGGCATGCAGAGCCCAACTCGCGAAAATTGTGTCACTGTCCAAATATTTCTGGACCTTAAGGCCACTTTACACACACAGATAAATCTTTGGCAGATCTGTGGTTGCAGTGAAATCATGGACATATTGTTCCATTTGTACACAGCCACAAACCTGGCACTGATTGTCCACAATTTCACTGCAACCACAGATCTGCCGCAGATTTATCTCTGTGTGTAAAGTGGCCTTAACTGTAGTAAATGGCATCAATGTCAAAGTCCACTTGCTTTTGAAATTGAAAACCTGTCCCAATAATTTTGCGATCAGCACTAACATGGGGGGACAGAGAAAGATTTGGGCTGCTATACTGATACTCCGCAACAAAGCACAGCTGTGGCCATAGTAGATTACATAATGGGAATGTCTTTACAAGATGTACACTATACACTCCTGAAATGAGTGCGTATGCTTTTTGTGTATGCAGTAAACATTCTAGCACCCCTGTGACTCACTCGGTGACTCAACCTTTCGGTCACGCTTGTCTCGCATAGTAGTTGTCAACACACGGCTGTTTTTCCAGCACTATGGTAGGAACTGCTTGAGATCTACTCAAGTCAGGCTGACATTGGGAAGTCAAGATATGGCAAATTCAAAATTGAGAGAAGTGGATGAGAATATAGTCAGCACGTGACCGAAAGTATGCAAAGTGTATACACTGTGTCACGTGTCTGCGCTGTGATCTCAGGGGAATACGTGACCTAGCGACTCCAGACTGCTCATTTCACAGTAATTGTTTTACCACTTTCCATTGATTTTTATCCATTTTCCAGGTTTTCCAGTGGCTGCACAGAATTCTAGAATGGGATCTCGTCTTAACAGCGCCCCAAACCTGTCTGACCTACAACCAAGCAGACAAAAGATAAAGAAACAGCTATCAGATCCTGTGATACCTAGAGATGTCTTTGTAAAGCCAAGTTCCCCTCAGCAGATCCACAGCCTTCAGGCCACTCGACCTCTCAGATCCTCCCCCAAGTTGTCTGAGTTTATGCATAGGAGCCCCCTTCCAACTATACTGGGTTCACCCACAAAGGTAAGTAACCATTAACCCAGGAAGGAGCAACAAAAAGTATTTCTTTGTCGCTCCATTGGGAGACCCAGACAATTGGGTGTATAGCTTCTGCCTCCGGAGGCCACACAAAGTATTACACTTTTAAAAAAGTGTAACCCCTCCCCTCTGCCTATACACCCTCCCGTGGACCACGGGCTCCTCAGTTTGCAAGTCAGTCACACCCCTTAAGGCGCCTCATGCACTTCCTGGGGAAGATGGTTGCAGCTATGGAGGCAGTGCCGTTCGCGCAATTCCATCTACGGCCACTCCAATGGGACATTCTTCGCAAATGGGACAAGAGTTCGGCTTCCCTTGACAAGAACATCTCCCTTTCACTTGCAACCAAAACATCACTTCAGTGGTGGCTCCTACCCACATCTCTGTCTCGGGGAAAATCCTTCCTCCCCCCAACCTGGGCCGTGGTCTCCACGGACGCGAGCCTGTCAGGTTGGGGAGCGGTTTTTCTCCACCACAGGGCTCAAGGAACCTGGACTCCAATAGAATCGTCCCTTCAGATCAATATTCTGGAGATAAGGGCAGTATATCTAGCCCTATTGGCTTTCCATCGGTGGCTGGAGGGCAGGCAGATCCGAATCCAGTCGGACAACGCCACTGCCGTCGCCTACATCAACCACCAAGGTGGCACTCGCAGTCGTCAAGCCTTCCAGGAAGTCGGGCGGATTCTGCAGTGGGTGGAAGTCACAGGCTCCACCATCTCCGCGGTTCACATCTCGGGCGTGGAAAACTGGGAAGCAGATTTTCTCAGTCGTCAGGGCATGGACGCGGAGGAATGGTCTCTTCACCCAGACGTGTTTCGAGAGATCTGTCGCCGCTGGGGAACGCCGGACGTCGATCTCATGGCGTCACGACACAACAACAAGGTTCCGGCCTTCATGGCACGGTCTCAGGATCACAGAGCTCTGGCAGCGGACGCTCTGGTCCAGGATTGGTCGCAGTTTCGACTGCCATATGTGTTTCCCCCTCTGGCGATGCTGCCCAGAGTACTACGCAAGATCCGGTCCGACTGCCGTCGCGCCATTCTCGTCGCTCCAGACTGGCCGAGGCGGTCGTGGTATCCGGATCTGTGGCATCTCACGGTGGGTCAACCGTGGGCACTTCCAGACCGCCCAGACTTGCTGTCACAAGGGCCGTTTTTCCATCTGAATTCTGTGGCCCTCAACCTGACTGTGTGGCCATTGAGTCCTGGCTCCTAGCGTTTTCAGGGCTATCTCAGGATGTCATTGCCACCATGAGACAAGCCAGGAAGCCAACGTCCGCCAAGATCTATTACAGGTCTTGGCAAATCTTCTTATCCTGGTGCTCTGATAACGGTTTTCCTCCATGGCCGTTTGCTTTACCCACATTTCTTTCATTCCTACAATCTGGAATGGACAAGGGTTTGTCCCTCGGCTCTCTCAAGGGCCAAGTGTCGGCGCTCTCCGTGTTTTTTCAAAAGCGTCTAGCCAGGCTTCCGCAGGTCCGCACGTTCCTGCAGGGGGTTTGCCACATGGTCCCACCTTACAAACGTCCGTTGGAACCTTGGGATCTTAACAGGGTTCTGACGGCTCTTCAAAAGCCGCCTTTTGAGCCGCTGCGGGATGTCTCTCTCTCCCGGCTTTCTCAGAAGGTGGCCTTCCTGGTGGCAGTCACATCACTTCGGAGAGTGTCTGAGCTTGCAGCGCTGTCCTGCAAAGCCCCCTTCCTGGTTTTCCACCAGGATAAGGTGGTTCTGCGTCCTGTCCCGGAATTTCTCCCTAAGGTGGTATCCCCTTTTCATCTAAATCAGGATATCTCCTTACCTTCCTTTTGCGCTAATCCAATTCACCAGTGTGAAAAGGATTTGCACTCTTTGGATCTAGTGAGAGCACTCCGGTTCTACGTGTCTCGCACGGCGCCCCTGCGCCGTTCAGACGCGCTCTTTGTCCTTGTCGCTGGCCAGCGTAAGGGCTCTCAGGCCTCCAAGTCAACCTTGGCTCGGTGGATCAAGGAACCGATTCTCGAGGCCTACCGTACTTCTGGGCTTCCACTTCCTTTAGGGTTGAAAGCCCATTCTACCAGAGCCGTAGGTGCGTCCTGGGCATTGCGGCACAGGGCGACGGCTCAGCAGGTGTGTCAGGCAGCTACGTGGTCTAGTCTACACACTTTCACGAAGCACTATCAAGTGCATACCTATGCTTCGGCAGACGCCAGTCTAGGTAGGCGAGTCCTCCAGGCGGCGGTTGCCCACCTGTAAGAGGGGGCCGTTTTCGGCTCTCTTTATTGAGGTATTCTTTTACCCACCCAGGGACTGCTCTTGGACGTCCCAATTGTCTGGGTCTCCCAATGGAGCGACAAAGAAAAAGGGAATTTTGTTTACTTACCGTAAATTCCTTTTCTTCTAGCTCCTATTGGGAGACCCAGCACCCGCCCCTGTTCCCTTCGGGCTGGTTGTTCTTTTGTGTACACATGTTGTTGATGTTGATTTGTTCTTATGGTTCATGGTCTTCAGTTCTCCGAACATCCTTTGGATTGAATTCACCCTAGACCAATTTATAAGTTTTCTCCTTCCTGCTTTTGCACCAAAACTGAGGAGCCCGGGAGGGTGTATAGGCAGAGGGGAGGGGTTACACTTTTTTAAAAGTGTAATACTTTGTATGGCCTCGGGAGGCAGAAGCTATACACCCAATTGTCTGGGTCTCCCAATAGGAGCTAGAAGAAAAGGAATTTACGTAAATTTAAGTAAACAAAATTCCCTTTTTTACTTGTATGATTAAAGAGAATATGTCACCATGTTTTAGCTATCTAATCTGAGAGCAGCATGATAAAGGAGCAGAGACACTGATTCCAGCGATGTATTGCTCACTGGGCTGCCTGCTGTCATTTTGATAAAATCACAATTTTACCTGCTGCAAATGTACCAGTTCTCTGAATGCTGAGCCTTATGTATTCCCACCCACATCACTGCAAGGTAACTTTCTGCCTATGCATAGTGTACACAGAAAGCTAGCGATTAGTGGAGGTGAAATTTAAATTTCAGCCTAGCGTCATATCCATAGTACTCCAAGATTATTGTCTTATGGTGTCTGAAGTGATTATATAGAGCTTATAAATATGGAGGACTACATGGAGCAGGTTTACTAGTCTTCTAGTGATAACCTCCTGTTGATAAAACCGTGATTTAATACAAAAATACATCAAGCATTGCAGTAAGTGATAAATTGCTGGAATCAGGGTCTCTGTCTATACATCATGCTGCTCTCAGATTACAATGTAAAAACCTAGTGACAAATTCCCTTTAAGTAGAACATAAAAGCTATGTGTTATCCACAGAATAGATGGTACATTGCTGGTGGCTAAAGGTCCATCTGCTGGGACCTGTGCCAATCCCAAAAACAGGGTCCTGAAATGAGAATTGAGTAGTGGTAGCTCATGATTCGCACCCGTTCATTGTCTATGGGATGGGATGTATGATGTAATAGAAATGTTAGTGGCTTGGTCCTAGAAAATAGCACACAGTAGGGAGGAAACCCACGTTAAGCACTAAACACATGCACATAATCAGGGTTTTTCTGGCGCTGTTGCTTTCAGCATTGGTAGCTGGGTGGCACTGGTAACGTCTGACGATTGTGCCCATGTCCTGGCAGGTATCTGTGGCATCATCCGCATCAGGGGGTGGGCAGCACCATGCAAGCTCTTTAGGACACAACTTACCATTAGACCTATGTAGCAGCTAGTGATTAATAAATACGAGTGTACTCTATGTACTATGTGCCATAATGTACTGTATGTGTGTAGGGTGGATTATCCACTGTTAGGCGGGCTTTGCACACTACGACATCGCAGGTGCGATGTCGGTGGGGTCAAATTGAAAATGACGTACTTCCGGCATCGCATGCGACATCGTAGTGTGTAAAGGTTCGATGATATGATTAACGAGCGCAAAAGCGTCGTAATCGTATCGGTGCAGCGTCGGCGTAATCCATAATTACGCTGACGCGACGGTCCGATGTTGTTCCTCGCTCCTGCGGCAGCACACATCGCTGTGTGTGAAGTCGCAGGAGCGAGGAACATCTCCTACCATCACCGCGGCTTCCGTAGGATATGCGGAAGGAAGGAGGTGGGCGGGATGTTTACATCCCGCTCATCTCCGCCCCTCCGCTCCTATTGGCCGCCTGCCGTGTGACATCGGTGTGACGCCGCACGACCCGCCCCCTTAATAAGGAGGCGGGTCGCCGGCCAGAGCGACGTCCCAGGACAGGCGAGTCCATGTGAAGCTGCCGTAGCGATAATGTTCGCTACGGCAGCTATCACAAGGATATCGCAGCTGCGACGGGGGCGGGGACTATCGCGCTCAGCATCGCAGCATCGGCTTGCGATGTCGCAGCGTGCAAAGTACCCCTTACAATGTATGTATTTGCATTTCTGAATACTTCATACAGCTCGTCTTTCTTTACTCTGCAGAGCATTACCCCATTTGAGTTTCCCAGGGGCACCAGCTCACAGAATCTTGTGACACTTCTCACTCACCAAGGAGTGATCGTCCCACCAACCAGAAACAAGACGCTTCCTGACCTAAAGAATGTAGGGCAGTACCAGTGCCAGCAAGCTGGCATGGGGATGCGTCCTGTGGAGGAAATGAAGGGACCCTTTGGCAGGTAATCATGTTACTGAATCAAGCCTTGCTATCATTATGGGCTCTTATCCATGCTATATACAATATACAATGTCTACTGCATCTCCTGACTCCGGCCATGAGTCGGCACAAGCGTTCCCTGATCATATAATATGCAAATTGTCTCTTCAGAAAGCAACAGGACTAGAACTGTAGCGCCACCTATTGGAGGTCGAAATACTAAAAGTCACTATCGACCGTTTAATGAGCCTTGCAACATGTCTTAGGATAAAAGCCAACCCAGACACTATAATTGCAGACACATGTTTCTGGTTAAAAAAAAAAAAGAGGGGAAACCCAGCTCACCTGTGTAAGTGCTCAGGATCAAACACCCGAAGGGATCCAAAAAAGACGATCCAGCACTTTAAAATGCTTTCTTTATTAGTAGTCCATTAAACTATCATGAAGAGAGAATACAAAGGATGGCCATATGGGTCATAACCTGTAGGTTATGATTAAGAGGTGTACATTTCGAAATGCGTAAACCCGTGTTTCTGGTTGTTTGCCCTTCATCAGTGCAAAGTAAGGGTATGTGCGCATGCTGCAGTTTTATTTCTTCAGAAAAAAACGCACCCTCTGGCAGAAAAACTGACCTTTGGCTGAAAAAGACATACCAAACATGAATGCGTTTTTGCCGCGTGTTTGGTGCATTTTTGCTACGTTTGTGCCCATGTGTTTATTTACTATATTCAATGGAAAAATGCAGGTCAAAAACACAGAAAGAAGTGACATGCTGCTTCTTTGGCCGGTGTCCCACTTGCGATTGCCTCGCGTGTATCTCGCGCGAGTTTAGCGGTGCATCACCCGGCACGGATTCACACTCTCCTAACAGTTGCATCTCTATGCAACCGACCTGCTCGTGTGAGTAGAGTGAGTCCGTGCCGGGTGATGCACCGCGAGACTCGCGCAAGGTAATCGCAAGTGGGACACCGGCCTCTCTTCTACAACCAAAACTGCAAGTCAAAAAAGCAAGGTGCACACAGGCTTTCTGAAATCTCATAGACTTTGTTGGGGAATGACTGCATGCAGTTTTGGGCAAGAAACTGCACCCAAAAACGCTGCAAAAAACGCACCGTGTGCAAGGGGCCTAAGAGGTCTGATTTTATATTGAGGAGAGGCAAACACTCCGAAATACGTTTCTGGTTTCACTTTTATCATAATAACTTTTAGGATTGCTACTTAGGCACTAAAGTGCAAGGCCTCTTCCTCTCTAATGGTACAATTTGAATATTTAATTTCCCAGAGGAGCATTGGCCTATAAATCTTCTTGGCTTGGCACACTCCATGAGGTGAGATGTTACCCTTACATCCCAGTTCATATAATACATACCCCAATCTTCTTTACTCCGACATCTGCTTTTAGTGGAAACTCAGGACACTTCCATTCATATGAGATGCCTGACCAGTCCCCCCACAATCAGCAAGCTCGACCAATGTTCACCTAATGTATATGGCCACCTTACATTTGTCTTCCTATAATTACCCTTTTACAGCTTTCCTAAATGAGCTTGTGTATACTGAGATCATTATCGTTTGGACAGCTATATATAGATGTACAATGTGTTTATACCTGTCCTTATCAGCCTTCTCAAATATATTTATCGTTGAGTTAATGGCCGTAGACTGTTGGAGTAAGCAGCCTTGCAATCCTCGAGCAAACACCAATTGCCCCTTCATACCAGGATTGATCAGACTATGTCAATGTTCTCCGAAATATAAAGATTGTGGTCTGATATAGAAAAAGCTGACCTAGAAAAGGATCTCTAGTCTTTGCTGATTAATGAGGAGGTATTGATAAGCAGTTAACTATTTCTAGCAGACACTAAAGGTACCGTCACACTTAGCGACGCTCCTGCGATCCTACCAGCGATCTGACCTGGTCAGGATCGCTGGAGCATCGCCACATGGTCGCTGGTGAGCTGTCAAACAGGCAGATGTCCACAGCGATGAGAGATCAGCGACCCGTGTAACGACACTGTGCTTGGTAACCATAGTACACATTGGGTTACTAACCAAAGTGCTTTGCTTATAGTTACCCGATGTGTACCTTGGTTACGTGTGCAGGGAGCCGGCTTCTAGAAGCTGTGGACGCTGGTAACCAAGGTAAATATCGGGTAACTAAGCAAAGCGCTTTGCTTGGTTACTCGATGTGTACCTTGGTTACCAGCGTCCGCAGAAGCGGCTCCCTGCTCCCTGCACATTCAGATTGTTGCTCTCTCGCTGTCAAACACAGCGATGTGTGCTACACAGTGGGAGAGCAACGACCAAAAAACGGTCCAGGACATTCAGCAACGACCGGCAACCTCACAGCAGGGGCCAGGTCGTTGCTGGATGTCACACACAGCGACATCGCTAGCAAGATCGCTGTTGCGTCACAAAACCCGTGACTCAGCAGCAATGTCGCTAGCGATGTCGCTTAGTGAGACGTGGCCTTAAGAAATCCCATTGCAATATCGGAGGGCACGTGCTTTTTAGTTTTAGCAGAAAAGGTTGTGTCCTGTTTAAATTGTGATTGAAAAACGTAACCAGCAAAAACTAGAACTTCAGCAAAAACTGTTTTTTTGCTAGATGATTAGAATTACTTTTTGATTATTATATGTATATAGTTCAAAGGTGATTATGTTAAATAAAATACTATTACTTTAAAACTACAGCCCTGATTAATCAAGAGTGATGTTCACGCCATTCATGATGGGAGGCATGTTTGATTCAGAGACGCGCTCCTGTTAATAAATCAGGCATGTCTCACAAGTGGCCTGCACCTCAGTATAAATCTTACTCCAATCAGCTACTGGAGTAAGGCTTCTGTTATAACCACAGCTCGTCATTAATTAGACCAGTTGGCGTCACCACACTCCGTTGCATCTTTTTCCCACTCCATCTGTGCCCACGAAAAAAATCACAAAATATTTGCACAAACTCACATTGCCCAAATTGTGTGAATTTTCAGTGTTTTGCACCAGATTTCTGGGGTATACACTTTGCTGAATCAGCACCTTCGTTTTTTCTAAGCCAACTTTATATCAATACCCCTCATATATAAATAAAGAGCAGGGTTCCCGATTTGGGCAAGAGGTGCCGAGGTTCCTAAAAAAAGGAATATTATCATGGATTTATATGAAACCTTTATACAGTTAGGTCCAGAAATATTTGGACAGTGACACAATTTTCGCGAGTTGGGCTCTGCATGCCACCACATTGGATTTGAAATGAAACCTCTACAACAGAATTCAAGTGCAGATTGTAACGTTTAATTTGAAGGTTTGAACAAAAATATCTGATAGAAATTGTAGGAATTGTACACATTTCTTTACAAACACTCCACATTTTAGGAGGTCAAAAGTAATTGGACAAATAAACCAAACCCAAAAAATCCTTTGAAGGCAATCACTGCCTTAAGTCTGGAACCCATGGACATCACCAAACGCTGGGTTTCCTCCTTCTTAATGCTTTGCCAGGCCTTTACAGCCGCAGCCTTCAGGTCTTGCTTGTTTGAGGGTCTTTCCGTCTTAAGTCTGGATTTGAGCAAGTGAAATGCATGCTCAATTGGGTTAAGATCTGGTGATTGACTTGGCCATTGCAGAATGTTCCACTTTTTTGCACTCATGAACTCCTGGGTAGCTTTGGCTGTATGCTTGGGGTCATTGTCCATCTGTACTATGAAGCACCGTCCGATCAACTTTGCGGCATTTGGCTGAATCTGGGCTGAAAGTATATCCCGGTACACTTCAGAATTCATCCGGCTACTCTTGTCTGCTGTTATGTCATCAATAAACACAAGTGACCTAGTGCCATTGAAAGCCATGCATGCCCATGCCATCACGTTGCCTCCACCATGTTTTACAGAGGATGTGGTGTGCCTTGGATCATGTGCCGTTCCCTTTCTTCTCCAAACTTTTTTCTTCCCATCATTCTGGTACAGGTTGATCTTTGTCTCATCTGTCCATAGAATACTTTTCCAGAACTGAGCTGGCTTCATGAGGTGTTTTTCAGCAAATTTAACTCTGGCCTGTCTATTTTTGGAATTTATGTTGACTTAGAGACAGATACACCTACTTCACTGAGAGTGTTCTGGACTTCAGTTGATGTTGTGAACGGGTTCTTCTTCACCAAAGAAAGTATGCGGCGATCATCCACCACTGTTGTCATCCATGGACGCCCAGGCCTTTTTGAGTTCCCAAGCTCACCAGTCAATTCCTTTTTTCTCAGAATGTACCCGACTGTTGATTTTGCTACTCCAAGCATGTCTGCTATCTCTCTGATGGATTTTTTCTTTTTTTTCAGCCTCAGGATGTTCTGCTTCACCTCAATTGAGAGTTCCTTAGACCGCATGTTGTCTGGTCACAGCAACAGCTTCCAAATGCAAAACCACACACCTGTAATCAACCCCAGACCTTTTACCTACTTCATTGATTACAGGTTAACGAGGGAGACGCCTTCAGAGTTAATTGCAGCCCTTAGAGTCCCTTGTCCAATTACTTTTGGTCCCTTGAAAAAGAGGAGGCTATGCATTACAGAGCTATGATTCTTAAACCCTTTCTCCGATTTGGATGTGAAAACTCTCATATTGCAGCTGGGAGTGTGCACTTTCAGCCCATATTATATATATAATTGTATTTCTGAACATGTTTTTGTAAACAGCTAAAATAACAAAACTTGTGTCACTGTCCAAATATTTCTGGACCTAACTGTATGATGCTGATTTTAGATACTATCTCTTATATTTGCTCAGGTTACTGTGTAACCAGAGGTGCTCTATCAGGTCCCTCAGTGCCCACTTCTGTGTACTCTTCATACCTATGGTTAATAATCTGGGCATGTCACACAAAGATTAAGACCACTATCTGTGAAAAGAAACAGATCCACAGGTCCTCTATAGGTTGAGTGGATGTTGTCCGCCCCTTGCTCAGTGTTTTTCCCGTCTGGGTCCCCGCAGGTCCCTCAGCACTGGCAGACTCACAGATCTCCTGCTGAAAGCAGCATTTGGAACACAGGCTCCAGACCTCGGCAGCACAGAGAGCCTCAACGCAGAGAAGCCAATGGAGATAGCAGGTGAGCGCCCCTTTCCTTACTGCATTTCCATGTACTCTTCATTCCTCAGGGTATTATATGATATGTCTTCTGTATTGGTCCAGTATCCAGCCCCTTGTCACATTGGTCCAGTCTAGGGTTGTGAGGGAAATAATGTACAGACCCCTCTGATCCCCCAGTGCGGTTAGTGGTGATCCATTAGCTCCACTTATATTAGGGCCAAATGCCGTCTTATATGTTAACCCCTTGCTTTGGCCAGTAATGTGATACTCTACTATTCCTGTATACAAGTAGTTTCAAAGAACCACCAAGTGGTCTCCCGATTATAATGGGGACTTATCTTGGGGATTGCATACATGTTCCCGCCATACAGTGGATGAGCCCAGTCCCGTTATAGGGGTGCAGCACGTCTGATATTCCTGTTGTGAACTGTGTGAAGAAGGAGAGGAGGAAGTACAGTAAAATGAAGAAGCTTTTGTGTTTTGTTGCTTTCAGAGATGAGGTTGTTCTTTGTAATCGTATGACTCCTTCACACGTCAGTTTTCACATACGAGGGCTATTTGTGTTTTCAAGGGTGGCAGTCATACTCGTGATAGTTTAGGGGGTTGTTCACATGCAGATTTTTTTCTTGGACTGAATGGTCCATGCATGTCCAATATTGATCAGACAGATCAGCCATGCAAGTCTATAGGTCAGTGAGATAGTACTCAGAGAGCAATCCGCACTGTCCGTTTTTCACTAATAGATAGTAGAAGGTGCAGAAACATGTTTTTTCCCATTAGTTAAAAAACTGATTGAAGTCTGAATAAACGTTAATGAAAATCACTGATGAAACTCCGTTTTTCTCATACATCAAACTGACGTCTGAATGAGGCATTGGGCAGACTAAGCGTCCCCAGGTTGTGAATAACAGCGGTGTTCTCATGGTCTGCACACTTTGTATCATTCACTTTATTTTGTGAATTTTATTCCTGTCTGCTAATATTCTCAATAATGTTCTACATTGATTTTATATACAGTATGTCAACTAAAAACAACCAATCAAAAGACATAAATATAAACAATCACCTGGAAAATGCAGAAAGGCATTGGGGAAAAAGAAATAAATATATGTGTGTGTATGTTTATATATACAGTATATCACAAACGTGAGCACACCCCTCACACTTCTGAAAACATTTTATTATAGCTTTTCATAAGACAACACTGAAGATATGACACTTTGATACAATGTAAAGTAGTCAGTGTACAGCTTGTATAAGAGAGTAAATTTGGGGTGCCCTCTAAATAACTCAACACACAGCCATTAATGTCTAAACCGCTGGCAACAAAAGTGACTTCACCCTTAAGTGAAAATGGCCAAATTGTGCCCATGTGGCATGCTAGGTTAGAACCGGCTCTCCATATTCCCTGTACAGACAGCCAGTCAGAGCAGTGTAGTAGCATGTGCTGGAGCTCAAAATCTAAGATGGCACCCACCCCCTCTACTAAGTGTTGGCTGATTTCAGCACTGACACATCGGGACGAAGGTGTTGCTGAAATATGCGTCGGGGTGGGCGCCACTCCTCTAAGGGGGCTCCTTCTCTTTTAGGGATATACTTTGCCTTACTCCAGCATGTGATCTCATTTAACATCTTCATTACATGACCATGGCTATCTGTACACAGGTTTAATGTTTATGTATGTTGACATGCATACTCGTATGACTTCACCTGGGAGTGCTAATTTATAGTTTATTTATAATACTGTCCTGTGCTGTTATATAATTCCCTCACACTTTTTTTTTTCAACATTTTAATTACTTTTGAAGTGCTTTTTTGCTATTACCTCTTCTTTTGGTGTTTATTTAGGTTCATATGATTGGTTTTTCTTTTTCGCTCCTAATTGGGAGACCCAGACAGTGGAGACCCAGACAGTGGGTGTATAGCTACTGCCTCTGGAGGCCGCACAAAGAACTACACTTAAAAGTGTAAGGCCCCTCCCCTTCTGGCTATACACCCTCCCGTAGGAGTACAGATTCCTCAGTTTTAGCTTTGTGCGCAAGGAGGTCAGACACGCACGCATAGCTCCATTGTTTTTAGTCAGCAGCAGCTGCTGACTATGTCGGATGGAAGAAAAGAGGACACATATAGTGTCCCCAGCATGCTCCCTTCTCACCCCACTTATGTCGGAGGTGTTTGTAAGGTTGAGGTACCCATTGCGGGTACGGCGGCAGGAGCCCACATGCTGATTCCTTCCCCATCCCTTTTTACAGGGCTCTGGGTGAAGTGGGATTTACCGGTCTCCAGGCACAGAGACCGTGCTCCATCTACAGCCCCTGGAGAAGATGCTGGATGGAGCGGAGTACATCAGGGACATGGCCCTGCATCCTCAAGGTACTCTGTGTCCCCGTGTATCTGGCGCTCACACCGCAGCATGCTGGGTGTTGTAGTGCGCCGGGGGACATCAGCGCTGCGGCGCCTGTGCCATGGCCTCATTCAGCTTTGCTGAAGCAGGCACATTTATGGGAATAGGACGCGCCGGCCGCTGGGACTGCGGCGCGGCTGGCACTTGTAGTGCGCCGGGGACTTCAGCGCGGCCTGCGCTTTTACGGCGGCCGCGCTGATAACTACAGTCCCCGGCTTTTGCGGCCTGCTTCCTTTCGTTCCCGCCCCCACACCTGCCAGTCAGGAGAGGGGCGGGACGCTGCCCACGTCCAGAACTCGGTCGCGCCGGCCGCTCGAACAGCGGCGCGGCTGGCACTTGCGGTGCGCCGGGGACTTCAGCGCGGCCCGCGCTTTTACGGCGGCCGCGCTGATAACTCGAGTCCCCGGCTTTTGCGGCCTGCTTGCGTTCGTTCCCGCCCACAGACCTGCCAGTCAGGAGACGGGCGGGACGCTGGCCAGGGCATCAGCGCTGAGGGCTGGAGTCGTTTTTACATACTCCAGCCCTCACAGTCAGCACAGAGGGGACACTGTTCCCGCACTTTTGTTTGGGAACTCCCACGGACCGCCCCTCTCCACAGTAGCCGGCAGCCATTCTTGCAGACACGCTGAGCTGCAGAGGGGAGCCGGGGAGACCCAGACAAGGCATTCAGCAGCCTCTTACCCGCTGTTCAGCGGGCGGTAAGCAGCCCTCAGGGCTCACCCCCTCTTGTGCTCGTAGTATTCTTAGTATTTTGTTGCTACAAATACTTGGTATTACATAGCAGTGGTCGCCCTTTGGCTATAGACTCTCTCACATGCAGAGAGCCAGCAGCATGTCGCCCGTAAAACGCAAGGGTGCCAAGGCACAGACATTGTATGCTTCCTGCACCGCATGTGGGACTTTTCTACCGGCAGGCTCCACGGACCCCCATTGTGTGCAGTGCTCGGCCCCTGCGGCGCTTGCACAGTCGGGACCTCTGCTGGACGTGTCCCAGGGTGTACCACCTGTGAATGCTGTCCAGGTGACAGGAACTGAGTTTGCAGCTTTTGCTGACAGAATGTCTCTCACTATGTCACAAATTCTTGACACATTGCGAGCTAGGCCTGTACTTCAGACCACGGACACTGTGCATGTATTGCCCCCTGGTCCCCCTCAGCTCCTAGCTCCGGGACGGGCATCTACACCTCAGGGTGAAGACTCTGACTCGGACGATGGCCCCGGGCAGCCTAAGCGGGCTCGTTATGACGGGCCTTCACATTCATCTCAATGGTCTGGATCCCAGCGGGATGAATCTATGGGTGATGAGGCGGACTTAACTGATCAGGATTCTGATCCTGGGACCGCTCTCAATCTAGATACACCAGATGGTGACGCAATAGTTAATGATCTTATATTTAACATCAATAAGATGTTGAATATTTCCCCACCAGCTCCTCCTGTAGAGGAGTCAGCTTCGCAGCACGAGAGAATCCATTTCAGATACCCTAAGCGTACATTAAGCACTTTTCTGGACCACGCTGACTTCAGAGACGCAATCCAGAAACCCCACGCTTATCCTGAAAGGCGTTTTCCTAAACGACTTAAAGATACACGCTACCCTTTTCCCTCTGAAGTGGTCAAGGGTTGGACCCAGTGTCCAAAAGTGGATCCTCCAATTTCCAGGCTTGCAGCCAGATCCTTGGTTGCTGTTGAAGATGGAGCGGCACTTAAAGATGCCACTGACAGGCAGATGGAGCTCTGGCTGAAATCCATCTATGAAGCGATTGGAGCGTCATTAGCGCCTTCTTTTGCGGCCGTATGGGCACTCCAAGCTATCACGGCCGGGCTTGCGCGAGTCGACTCTGTCACACGTGCATTTGCCCCGCAGGTAGCACCATTGACCTCGCAAATGGCGGCATTCGCGTCGTACGCGATTAATGCTGTTCTTGACGCTACAAGCCGCACGGCAGTGGCGTCAGCCAACTCAGTTGTTTTGCGTAGGGCTCTGTGGTTGAGACATTGGAAAGCAGATTCTCATTCCAAAAAGTGCTTAACCAATTTGCCTTTTTCTCGTGACCGATTGTTTGGAGAGCGTTTGGATGAAATCATCAAACACTCCAAGGGTAAGGACTCTTCCTTACCGCAACACAGACAAAACAAGCCCCAACAGAGGAGGGGTCAGTCTGGTTATCGGTCCTTTCGAGGACAGGGCAGGTCCCAATTCGCCTCGTCAAAAAAGACTCAAAAGGACCAGAGACGTTCAAATTCTTGGAGGTCTCAGTCACGCCCAAAAAGACCAGCCGGAGGAACCGTTGCCAAAACGACGTCCTCCTGACTTGCGGTCTCCGATGCCCACACCCGCGGTCGGTGGGAGGCTGTCCCACTTTGGCGACATTTGGCTAGCAAATGTCAAAGACCGTTGGGTGAGAGATATTCTATCTCACGGGTACAGGATAGAGTTCGGTTCTCGTCCGCCAACTCGTTTCTTCAGAACTTCTCCACCACCAGACCGAGCCGATGCTCTGTTGCAGGCGGTGGCCGCTCTAAAGGCGGAAGGAGTGGTGACCTCCGTCCCTCTTCAGGAACAGGGTCACGGTTTTTACTCCAATCTGTTTGTGGTCCCAAAAAAGGACGGATCGTATCGTCCCGTCCTGGATCTGAAGTTGCTCAACAGACACGTAAAAGTCAGGAGGTTCCGGATGGAATCCCTACGCTCCGTCATAGCCTCAATGTCTCAGGGAGATTTTCTAGCATCAATAGACATCAAAGATGCGTATCTCCACGTGCCGATTGCACCAGAGCATCAGCGTTTCCTACGTTTCGTCATACACGACGAGCACCTACAGTTCGTAGCGTTACCCTTCGGTCTGGCAACAGCCCCCCGGGTCTTCACCAAAGTCATGGCAGCAGTAGTAGCTGTTCTGCACTCGCAGGGTCACTCGGTCATCCCGTACCTAGACGACCTGCTTATAAAGGCATCCTCTCAAGAAGCATGCCAACACAGTCTGAAGGTGGCGCTAGACACTCTCCAGACTTTCGGGTGGATTATCAACTTTCCAAAGTCTCATCTAACCCCGACCCAATCTCTGACTTATCTTGGCATGGAGTTTCATACTCTATCAGCGATAGTGAAGCTTCCACTGGACAAGCAGTGCTCGCTACGGACCGGAGTGCAATCTCTCCTTCAGAGCCAGTCGCACTCACTGAGGCGCCTCATGCATTTCCTAGGAAAGATGGTAGCAGCAATGGAGGCAGTCCCGTTCGCGCAGTTTCATCTGCGCCCTCTACAATGGGACATTCTACGCCAATGGGATGGGAAATCGACGTCCCTCGACAGGACTGTCTCCCTCTCTCAGACTGCCAAGGATTCTCTACGTTGGTGGCTTCTCCCCAACTCATTGTCACAGGGAAAGTCGTTCCTTCCCCCGTCCTGGGCAGTGGTCACGACAGATGCGAGCCTATCAGGGTGGGGAGCGGTGTTTCTCCACCACAGGGCTCAGGGGACGTGGACTCAGGAAGAGTCCACCTTGCAGATCAATGTTCTGGAAATCAGAGCAATCTACCTTGCCCTGCGAGCCTTCCAACAATGGCTGGAAGGCAAGCAGATTCGGATTCAGTCGGACAATTCCACGGCGGTGGCGTACATCAACCACCAAGGGGGAACACGCAGTCGCCAAGCTTTTCAAGAAGTCCAGCGGATTTTGACGTGGGTGGAAAGCAGAGCGTCCACCATATCTGCAGTTCACATCCCAGGCGTGGAAAACTGGGAAGCAGACTTTCTCAGTCGCCAGGGCATGGACGCAGGAGAATGGTCCCTTCACCCGGACGTGTTTCAACAGATCTGTTGCCGCTGGGGGTCGCCGGACGTCGATCTGATGGCGTCACGGCACAACAACAAGGTCCCAGTTTTCATGGCACGGTCTCACGATCACCGAGCGCTGGCGGCAGACGCCTTGGTTCAGGATTGGTCGCAATTCCGACTCCCCTATGTGTTCCCACCTCTAGCATTGTTACCCAGAGTTCTCCGGAAAATCAAGTCCGACTGCCAGCGAGCCATACTCGTCGCTCCAAATTGGCCAAGAAGGTCGTGGTACCCGGATCTGTGGCATCTCACGGTAGGCCAACCGTGGGCACTACCAGACCGTCCAGATCTGCTGTCTCAAGGGCCGTTTTTCCATCTGAATTCTGCGGCCCTGAACCTGACTGTGTGGCCATTGAGTCCTGGATCCTAGCGGCCTCAGGTTTATCTCAGGGAGTTGTTGCCACAATGAGACAGGCTAGAAAACCATCCTCAGCTAAGATCTATCACAGGACGTGGAAGATATTCTTAGCATGGTGCTTGGCTCAAGGGTTTTCTCCCTGGCCATTTGCATTGCCAATTTTTCTTTCCTTCCTGCAGTCTGGGTTGGAAAAAGGTTTGTCCCTTAGCTCGCTTAAGGGTCAAGTCTCCGCGTTATCCGTATTCTTTCAGAAGCGCTTGGCACAGCTTTCTAAAGTACGCACGTTTCTCCAAGGAGTTTGTCATATCGTTCCTCCTTACAGACGGCCATTGGAACCCTGGGATCTGAACAAGGTTCTCCTTGCTCTTCAAAAGCCGCCTTTCGAGCCTTTGAAAGAGGTTCCCCTTTCTCGGCTTTCACAAAAGGTAGTTTTTCTTGTAGCGGTCACGTCTCTTCGAAGAGTGTCCGAGCTGGCGGCGTTATCTTGCAAATCTCCCTTCCTGGTATTTCACCAAGACAAGGTAGTACTGCGTCCAATTCCAGAGTTTTCTCCCAAGGTGGTTTCTTCCTTTCATCTCAATCAGGATATCACTTTGCCATCTTTGTGTCCGCATCCAGTTCACCAATTTGAAAAGGGTTTACATCTGTTGGACCTGGTGAGAGCACTCAGGATTTACATTTCTCGCACGGCGCCTCTACGCCGTTCGGATGCGCTCTTTGTCCTAGTCGCTGGTCAGCATAAGGGATCGCAAGCTTCCAAATCCACCCTGGCGCGGTGGATCAAGGAACCAATTCTTCACACATACCGTTCTGCTGGGCTTCAGATTCCATCTGGACTGAAGGCCCATTCTACCAGAGCCGTTGGTGCGTCCTGGGCGTTGAGGCATCAGGCTACGGCTCAGCAAGTGTGCCAGGCGGCTACCTGGTCGAGTCTGCACACGTTTACCAAACACTATCAAGTGCATACCTACGCTTCGGCAGACGCCAGCCTAGGTAGACAGGTCCTTCAGGCGGCGGTGGCCCACCTGTAGGAAGAGGCTGTATGACAGCCCGTTCATGTGGTATCTTTTTACCCACCCAGGGACTGCTTTTGGACGTCCCACTGTCTGGGTCTCCCAATTAGGAGCGAAAAAGAAGAAGGGAATTTTGTTTACTTACCGTAAATTCCTTTTCTTCTAGCTCCAATTGGGAGACCCAGCACCCGCCCTATCTGTTTTTAGGGTTTCGTTTTTTCGGGTGCACATGTTGTTCACGTTGTTTCTTAAGTTCTCCGATCTAGTTATCGGATTGAATTTGTTTTTGAAACTGTTATTGGCTTTCCTCCTTCTTGCTTTGGTACTAAAACTGAGGAATCTGTACTCCTACGGGAGGGTGTATAGCCAGAAGGGGAGGGGCCTTACACTTTTAAGTGTAGTTCTTTGTGCGGCCTCCAGAGGCAGTAGCTATACACCCACTGTCTGGGTCTCCACTGTCTGGGTCTCCCAATTGGAGCTAGAAGAAAAGGAATTTACGGTAAGTAAACAAAATTCCCTTCTTTTTGCTTTTTGTTTTTTTGTACCGCATTGGTCTGGGATGGGTAATTTGTATATGTGTATATGTGGACAGACTTACGCTTATTCTACGCTTTCTTATAATCCACTTAGGCATACACACATATACGGTATATATACAGTATAATATTTAACTATGTATTTCATTATGTTTCAACTAACAACGATGTGAACTATTTTTCTTTTAGCTCCCTTAATTGGTTACGGAGGGACCCTGCACTGTGGGGCACAAGGCTCAGTCAGCCCCGCTCCCGTCATTTTCACTGTGGGTTCCCCACCAGATGGCATGACCCCTCCACAGACAACACGCACGCGACTCTTCTCAGGTAAGTTGGACTGATCTGTATGTTATTACGCTTTATGTTTTTCTGCTTTCTTTACATTATATCCTTACTTTGTTTTCCTCTCAGTGGGATCATCTAGTTCTCAGAGCTCAGCTGGCTCATACACCGGAAGACATCTCGTACTTGGCGCAGGTGGTGAAACATTTGAAGCCCCATCAAGCCTTAGATATATCTTCCCTGACACTGGGATGGCACATGCTGAAGGCATTGTGATGTTTGAAGTGCCTGAGCTTCCGGAAGAGACCCTGATGGAGGTATGACGGAGGTTTGGTTGTGTTAGCACTGCAGATACCCTGTGACAGTAAGCAGGAGAACACACGGGATCCCAATATAGAATTCGTCCTTCCTCTCCATATTAATAGTCATGTTTCCTGTACACACCCTTCTAGAGCCCAGAACATCAGGCCACCAGAACTTCACAAACAAATTACAATGGAAGCTTGCCATGTTTTTCTAGAATCCTGGGAAGTTTGAGTCGGTGAAGCCGTGCCCAATTCTGTGATGAGCAATCATTAGGTCATGTTTGGTCAGGTGCATACACGTCCGCTGTGTAACCCTCAGCCCTTCACTTTAGAAGAGGTTATTATGGGAATCCGTAAAATCAGAGGCACTTGTGGTTAGATTGATTTTTTTTTTCCACTTCACTCAGGCCAGAACTCGGAGCAATAATGCAGTGCTGTTATTTCCGCCTTGTGGTTATCCAATAAATCATAAGAGCTATGAATGCTACAAAAGAAACTTTCTTCTAAGCATTTCAGAATGGCAGCCGATGTAATGCCCATCTGACACATCTCTTCTCCATAGTGCAGAGGCGCAGCAATATTTTCTAGTAGCACCATAGGTCAGCACACTGGCGGGCACAGACAGAAGAGGGCCCCTGTGCAAGAACAATATATGGGCCCTTTGCAGCCCAATAACTCATCCTAATGCAAATTCCACCTACTTTAGATGTAGAAATGGGCCCCTTACCCCATGGGCCCCTGTGCGGCCAAACAGGTTGCACCAATGATATGTCCACCACTGATTCAGCATATAAAAATAAAACTTTTTACTTAACTTGTGTGTGTGTATTGGAAGGAGCCACCTGAATACATAGACACGGCCCCAGAGCATTTCCAGCCCGATTTGTACATGGCTTTCATGCTAGATTTCACATGACGATGATGTAATGTCCATTGGGGATGCTAGCTCCTATGCCTATGCCTATACCACCACTTCCATATGTAAGGATACTTTAACCTATTCTGTTTAAACATAGTTTCTTGCCTGTGACATTTAGGTGTAATATAAAATATATGTTTATATATAGAAGTATTGAAAAACACCATACATTTTCTAAGTAAATATATTTCTAATGGTGCACTTACCGAGAGCATCGGATGCGAAATGCTAATGACACTCAGCTCAAGCTCTCCTGTGAGTGTGACCAAGGTGTCATTCACTGGGATCTGATTCTCTCGCATACGAGAGTCGGAGCACAGGTGAGGAGAAGATGATGGAGTGATTAATCTCCTCTCCTCCATTGCCTGTCTCTCGGTATACTGCACTGCACTTGGATGCCATCAGTGCAGTCCGATGTCTCACACGCACCCATAGACCTGTATGGGTGTGGGTGATCCGATATATGCTGCCAATCGCAGCATGCTGTAATTTAAAAATAAAAAAAAAGAAAAGCGCAGATCTGACTTGCATCAATGATTAACATTGGTCTGAGTGTAATGCGGGATTTTTAATCAGGATTGCTTTCTAATCACTGATGGATTTCAGCTGGTGTCATCACTTTCCGTGGCTTTTTGCACCTTTTTTATTCCTGTGTCAATATGTTTTTTTACTGTGTAATATCTCATTGTTACACATAACTTCATTAAAGGGTTATTCCCATCTCCAAGATCCTATCCCAATATACAGTAGGTGTAATAATAATAATAATATTAGCACATTCCTCCACCTCGAAATGTAGTACCTCATGTGCAGGGCATTGCAGCTTAAGTATCCATAGTTACAACAACTTCCTAACTAACTGCCACTATATGAGTGGATGTAACCATGGCCACCTAAGCTGCAATGCCCTGCACATGAGGTAAGAGACGTGGCTATGCCAGGAGAAGTATACTACATTTCTAAGTGGAGGTATGTGCTAATATTATTATTATTATTATTATTATTATTATTATTACACCTACTACATATTGGGATAGGATATTGGAGACAGGAATAACCCTTTAATGGCTTGATTTATTTGCCTGTGTGGAATGGATGGTTTGTTACTGACATCTGGTGATAAATTCATAGTAATAGCATATTTACTTAGAACATTTTTGACATGTGCAATACTTATTTTATTGTGTGTAATACTTGTTTGTGTGTGTGTATATATATATATATATATATATATATATATATATATATATATATATATATATATATACACACATATATATACACACACACACATATATATATATATATATTATAGTTACCCACTGGTACGTCTGATTCTTCACGCCCCCGCTTCCTCACTTTCTATCATCTCTCTACAGCAGGAGCATACAGACTCGCTACGCAGCCTCCGATTCACACTTGCCTTTGCTCATTCTATTATGGAAATCGCCAGTCTCAAAGGGGGATGTGTGGACGTGAGTGCGTCTGTGACATCCGAGTACCAAATGCAAGAGAGTGTTGTGGCGGATCAGATTAGCCTGCTAAGCCGTGAGTGGAGGTAAGCTTGTCTCCTACAAGTGATAAATCTATAGATGTAATATCCAGACAGGGGGATTAATCCTGCACAGATTATAAGGATATGATCATGAATTTAATCCTCCCGACCTCATAGAAGTTCAGACATAGAATTACACCCAAAGGATTGTCCTACAAAGTGTTATTTGAATCTTATTCCCTTATTTACCCCAGTTCACTGATTTCAATGAAATATTTACCCTAAAACAGGAAATTGATACAGATCGTTTATTTCTGTAGTTTTAAAAAATTGTACCCGGATAGGTTCTGTGCTTTGTACAATTGATAACTTCCATTTTTGAAGCCACCTTTTTTCTTCTCTTTTTTTATCTTCTAATCTTGAAAAGAACACTGTACATTGTTGAGGAATGCAAATCCGAGCGATCTAACAATTGTATGGAGGCCAATGTATCTCAAGTTGATGTTTATGTTCTTTCTTTTAGTTATGCAGAGCAGCTGGTTCTGTATCTGAAAGCAGCAGAACTGCTCTCGAACGGGCTCCAGACGGCCATGGAGCAGGTCAAGACTGGAAAACTGTGTCTGTCCTCTACAGTAAAGCAGGGTAGGCCATCGTGTGCATGCGGAGTGTGCTTCTTTAGTGTAAAATGACTTTAAGGCTGGAAACACAATTATGCGTGTAAAATCGGTCCGACTTGCATGAAAAAAACTCGGCCGATTTTAGTTCACTAGTCATCAGTGTGCTGTCAGTATGATGTCAGTGTGCAATCAGTTTTTACCCTCAGCAGCTGCTACTCATGTAATGTTATGTACAAAAGCATTTACATTGTTCTCTCTTACATGCGTAAAATCTATTGTGAAAAACGCATGTCACTAGGATTGTCCGTATGCACCCATAGACTTGCATTGGAGAGACTTGTGCGAGAAACTCACCAAAAAGCAGCATGCTGCGATTTTTTTCTGAGTCCGATTTGGACTGAGAAAAAAATAGCAGATCGGAGCTGCCTCATTGCTTAACATGTGTCCGAGTGCAATGCAAGATTTTCTCGCATTGCACTACTGCGAGAAAATCGCAAGTGAGAAGCCGGCCTAATACTTATCTATTTGTACACAATTCTTGTTCCGAATGTTGATCCAGTCAATCTATAAATGGGATCTTGGGGAAATAATTTGTTTTTCTTTGTCGCTCCATTGGGAGACCCAGACAATTGGGTGTATAGCTTCTGCCTCCGGAGGCCACACAAAGTATTACACTTTAAAAAGTGTAACCCCTCCCCTCTGCCTATACACCCCCCCGTGCATCACGGGCTCCTCAGTTTTTATGCTTTGTGTTGAAGGAGGCACACATTCACTCATGCTCCCATTTTAGTCAGCAGCAGCTGCTGATTTTATCGGATGGAAGAAAAGAGGGCCCCTAACAGGGCTCCCGGCATGCTCCCTTCTCACCCCACTGAGTCGGCGGTGTTGTTAAGGTTGAGGTACCCATTGCGGGTACAAAGGCTGGAGCCACATGCCGTTTTCCTTCCCCATCCCTTAGGGGCTCTGGGAGAAGTGGGATCCTAACCGGTCATCCAGGCACTGGGACCGGGCTCCCTCCGCAGCCCCTGTGGGATTCTGACGGACAGGAGACTGAGTATCATCAGGGACAGGGCCCTGCATCTACAGGTACTCTGTGTCCCCTTGGGGACGGTGCATGGAGCACTTTGGCCTCAGACGCTGCAGCGGCTGCTGTGTTGGTATGACGACCGGGACTACCGCGCCGACCGCGCCTGCTTGCCGGCCGCGGTTTTAAATTTAGTCCCCGGCTTTTGCGGCCTAGTGCCTTAAACTCCCGCCCCCGGGCCTGCCAGCCAGGGGTAAGGGCGGGACGGTCGGCCTGACGCCGACAGTGAGGGCTGGAGCACACTTTAGGTGTCCTCCTCCCCCCTCACTAATCACTCTGGGGCAGCAGATTCCCGCACTTTTTTAGTTACGCCCACGGCTCCCTCCTCCCCTGTGAACGCCGGCAGCCATGTTTTAAACACATTCTGCCGGTGGAGGACTTCTGGCTGCAGCTCTGGGAGACCCGAGACAGGGAATCTGGTGGCCACACACCGCTTGAGCGGTCGGTAAGCCACACCGGTCACCCGGTGCTGGTCCCCCTAGGGTGCCGAACTGTATATATATATATTATATTTGTATACATTTTCTCGGTTCGGCTGTATTGTTAGCTTTTGGCTATATACCCTCAGTGATCACTCTCCTGGGAGACAACAGCATGTCGTTCACAAGGAGCAAGGGTGCCAAGGCACAGGGTTATTTTGCAACCTGTACCTCTTGTGCGGCTATGCTACCTGCAGATTCCACCTACCCTCACTGTGAGCAATGCTCGGGCCCTGTGGCACTCGCTCAGCCGGAGCCTCGGGCACTGGTGGGACCCTCGGCCCAGATAGAACCGCCGGCTTCCCCTGTCCAGGTGGCAGGGACAGAGTTTGCAGTTTTAGCTGAGAAACTCTCTGAGTCACTTTCACAATCCATGGCTCAGTCTATGGACAAATGGTCTGCTAAGATACTAGAGGCCTTGCAGTCCAGACCGGCCCTTACACAGGCCCCGGGCACTGCGGGATCGCCCCCAGGCCCCTCTCGGTCTGCGACGAAGCGTGCTCCTGAGGTGGCCTCTAGTTATTACGTGGAGGACTCCGGCACGGACCGCAGTCCCAGACCGGCTAAGCGGGCTCGCTTAGAATCTTCCCCGACTTCATCACGCTGTTCGGGGTCTCAGCTTGAGGACTCTCTGGAGGATGAGGCGGAGGTCGCAGCCCAGGACTCTGACCCTGACATTGCTCTCAATCTTGATACACCTGAAGGGGACGCCATAGTAAATGACCTTATAGCGTCCATCAACCAGGTGCTAGATCTTTCTCCTCCAACTCCACCTGTAGAGGAGTCGGCTTCACAGCAGGAGAAACACCAGTTTAGGTTTCCCAAACGTACACGGAGTGCTTTTTTCGATCACTCTAACTTCAGAGATGCTGTCCAGAAGCACAGAGCTTTTCCGGACAAGCGCTTTACTAAACGCCTTAATGACACACGTTACCCCTTCCCCTCTGACGTAGTTAAGGGTTGGGCTCAATGTCCCAAGGTGGATCCTCCAGTCTCTAGACTGGTGGCTAGATCCGTAGTATCAGTGGCTGACGGTTCATCGCTCAAGGATGCCACGGACAGGCAGATAGAGCTCCTAATGAAATCCATCTATGAAGCCATAGGCGCGTCTTTTGCTCCGGCCTTTGCAGCCGTGTGGGCACTCCAGGCTATCTCAGCTTGTCTGTCTGAGATTAATGCGGTCACCCGTACCTCTGCTCCGCAAGTAGCGTCTTTGACTTCTCAGGCGTCGGTTTTTTCATCCTACGCCATGAATGCTGTCCTGGACTCGGCTAGCCGTACAGCGGTAGCATCCGCCAATTCGGTGGCAGTCCGCAGGGCCATGTGGCTACGCGAATGGAAGGCAGACTCTGCTTCCAAGAAGTTCTTGACCGGTTTGCCTTTTTCTGGCGACCGATTGTTTGGCGAGCAATTGGATGAAATTATTAAGCAATCCAAGGGAAAGGACTCATCCTTACCCCAGTCCAAACCAAAGAGACCTCAGCAACGAAAAATTCAAGCGAGGTTTCGGTCCTTTCGGCCCTCAGCCAGATCCCAATCCTCCTCGTCCAACAGGCCACAGAAGAGCCAGAGGAACTCTTCTGCATGGCGGTCTAAGTCACGTCCTCCAAAGACCGCCGGAGGCACCGTCTCCAAGGCGGCCTCCTCATGACTTTCGGCCTCCCCAAACCGCATCCTCGGTCGGTGGCAGGCTCTCCCGCTTTGGCGACGCCTGGTGGCCACATGTCCAAGACCGATGGGTGAGAGACATTCTGTCTCACGGTTACAGGATAGAGTTCAGCTCTCGTCCTCCGATTCGTTTCTTCAGAACATCTCCGCCCCCCGAGCGAACCGTTGCACTTTTTCAGGCGGTGGACACTCTGAAGACAGAAGGAGTTGTGATCCCCGTTCCCCTTCAGGAACGTGGTCGCGGTTTTTACTCCAACCTGTTCGTGGTGCCAAAAAAGGACGGTTCATTCCGTCCCGTTTTGGACCTCAAATTGCTCAACAGACATGTGAGAACCAGGCGGTTTCGCATGGAATCCCTCCGCTCTGTCATCGCTTCGATGTCCCAAGGAGACTTCCTAGCATCAATCGACATCAGGGATGCCTATCTCCATGTGCCGATCGCACCAGAGCATCAACGCTTCCTGCGTTTCGCCATTGGGGACGAACACCTTCAGTTTGTGGCACTGCCTTTCGGCCTGGCGACAGCCCCACGGGTCTTCACCAAGGTCATGGCATCCGTTGTGGCAGTCCTACACTCTCAGGGCCACTCGGTGATCCCGTACTTAGACGATCTCCTAGTCAAGGCACCCTCCCGGGTGGCATGTCAACACAGCCTGACCGTTGCTCTGGAGACTCTCCAGAGGTTCGGGTGGATCATCAATTTCCCAAAGTCAAAATTGACTCCGACCCAATCACTGACTTACCTCGGGATGGAGTTTCATACTCTCTCAGCGATAGTCAAGCTACCGCTGGACAAACAGCGTTCGCTGCAAACAGGGGTGCAATCTCTCCTTCGGGCCCAGTCACACCCCTTGAGGCGCCTCATGCACTTTCTGGGGAAGATGGTGGCAGCAATGGAGGCAGTTCCCTTTGCGCAGTTTCATCTGCGTCCGCTCCAATGGGACATTCTCCGCAAATGGGACAGGAGGTCGACGTCCCTAGACAGGACCGTCTCTCTTTCTCTGGCAGCCAAAACCTCTCTTCAGTGGTGGCTTCTTCCCACTTCTCTGTCGAAGGGAAAATCTTTCCTGCCCCCATCCTGGGCTGTGGTCACGACGAACGCGAGTCTGTCAGGGTGGGGAGCGGTTTTTCTCCACCACAAGGCTCAGGGAACCTGGACTCCGACAGAGTCCTCCCTTCAGATCAATGTTCTGGAGATAAGGGCAGTGTATCTAGCCCTAAAGGCGTTCCATCGGTGGCTGGAGGGCAGGCAGATCCGCATACAGTCGGACAACGCCACGGCGGTCGCGTACATCAACCACCAGGGCGGCACTCGCAGTCGTCAAGCCTTCCAAGAAGTTCGGCGGATTCTGCTGTGGGCGGAGGCCACAGCCTCCACCATCTCCACGGTTCACATCCCGGGCGTAGAAAACTGGGAAGCAGACTTTTTCAGTCGCCAGGGCATGGACGCAGGGGAATGGTCTCTTCACCCGGACGTGTTTCAAGAGATCTGTTGCCGCTGGGGAACGCCGGACGTCGATCTCATGGCGTCTCGGCACAACAACAAAGTCCCGGCATTCATGGCACGGTCTCAGGATCACAGAGCTCTGGCGGCGGACGCCTTAGTTCAGGATTGGTCGCAGTTTCGACTGCCTTATGTATTTCCTCCTCTGGCAATGCTGCCCAGAGTGTTGCGCAAGATCAGGTCCGACTGCCGCCGCGCCATCCTCGTCGCTCCAGACTGGCCGAGGAGGTCGTGGTACCCGGACCTGTGGCACCTCACGGTGGGTCAACCGTGGGCGCTCCCAGACCGACCAGACTTGCTGTCTCAAGGGCCATTTTTCCATCTGAATTCTGCGGCCCTCAACCTGACTGTGTGGCCATTGAGTCCTGGCTCCTAGCGTCCTCAGGGTTATCTCAAGAGGTCATTGCCACTATGAGACAGGCCAGGAAAACAACGTCCGCCAAGATCTATCACAGGGATTGGAGGATCTTCTTAGCCTGGTGCTCTGAAAAGGGGTTTACCCCCTGGCCGTTTGCCTTACCCACTTTTCTTTCCTTCCTTCAATCCGGAATGGACAAGGGTTTGTCTCTCGGCTCTCTCAAGGGACAAGTATCGGCGCTTTCTGTGTTTTTTCAAAAGCGTCTAGCCAGGCTTCCGCAGGTCCACACGTTCCTGCAGGGAGTTTGCCACATAGTCCTACCTTACAAGCGGCCGCTGGAACCCTGGGATCTCAACAGGGTTCTACGGGCTCTTCAGAAACCACGTTTTGAGCCGCTGCGGGATGTCTCTCTATTACGTCTTTCGCAGAAGGTGGCATTTCTAGTGGCAGTTACATCACTCCGAAGAGTGTCAGAGCTTGCAGCACTGTCATGCAAAGCCCCCTTCCTGGTTTTTCACCAGGATAAGGTGGTTCTGCGTCCGGTCCCGGACTTTCTCCCTAAGGTGGTGTCCGCTTTTCATCTCAATCAGGATATCTCCTTACCTTCATTTTGCCCTCATCCAATTCACCAATGTGAAAAGGATTTGCATTTGTTAGATCTAGTGAGAGCACTCCGGATCTACGTGTCTCGCACGGCGCCACTGCGCCGTTCTGATGCGCTCTTTGTCCTTGTCGCTGGCCAGCGTAAGGGGTCGCAGGCTTCCAAGTCAACCTTGGCTCGGTGGATCAAGGAACCGATTTTTGAAGCCTACCGTTCTTCTGGGCTTCCGATTCCTTCAGGGCTGAAAGCCCATTCTACCAGAGCCGTAGGGGCGTCTTGGGCATTGAGGCACCGGGCTACGGCTCATCAGGTGTGTCAGGCGGCTACCTGGTCTAGTCTGCACACTTTCACGAAACACTATCAGGTGCATACCTATGCTTCGGCAGATGCCAGTCTAGGTAGGCGAGTCCTTCAGGCGGCGGTTGCCCACCTGTAAGAGGGGGCCGTTGTCGGCTCTTTTTTTCGGGGTATTCTTTTACCCACCCAGGGACTGCTTTTGGACGTCCCAATTGTCTGGGTCTCCCAATGGAGCGACAAAGAAGAAGGGAATTTTGTTTACTTACCGTAAATTCCTTTTCTTCTAGCTCCTATTGGGAGACCCAGCACCCGCCCCTGTTCCCTTCGGGCTGTTTGTTCTTTTGTGTACACATGTTGTTCATGTTGAATTGTTCTTTTGGTTCATGGTTTTCAGTTCTCCGAACATCCTTCGGATTGAATTTACCTTAGACCAATTTATAAGTTTCCTCCTTCCTGCTTTTGCACCAAAACTGAGGAGCCCGTGATGCACGGGGGGGTGTATAGGCAGAGGGGAGGGGTTACACTTTTTAAAGTGTAATACTTTGTGTGGCCTCCGGAGGCAGAAGCTATACACCCAATTGTCTGGGTCTCCCAATAGGAGCTAGAAGAAAAGGAATTTACGGTAAGTAAACAAAATTCCCTTCTTTGAGGGCATTTCGCTTGTACCTATTGCCCTTCTCTTCATCCTGTCCCATGCCTCTGTCAAACTTGATGGATGTGGCTTTTTTTCCCACCGTACTAACGATGTAACAATGAAGATATGTTCACACGCAGCGTTTTTTTGGACCTTTTTTTTGCAAATTAAAAGCACTTTTTTACAGTACCAGCAAAAGCAATGAGATTTCAGAAATGTCATGGACACGCTTGTTTTTTTCCTGACTGGATTTGAGATCTGCAGCGTTTTATAAATCTGCAGCATGTCAATTCTTACAGCGTTTTTGCAGCATTTTTTTTCACCCATAGAAAGTACTGAGAAAGTGAAAAAACTTTATTAAACATGTACTTTAGAGAAACCACACATGTAATCTGCACCAAAAATATTGGGGGTGCAGCCCTCCTGATACTGAGGCTGAACAATTACCTGCTTCTCACTTTTTGCTGTGTATTTAATCTGGGACCCAGCTAACCACTTTACCATCCATATTGAAGTTTGGACATGACACAAGTCAGGTACAGAATATGTTTTTAACTTTAGTAGGTTAGGGACTGTCTCAGATGGGTACACCGTGACGATGTGAGACAGCTTCTTACCTTTTTGCAAAAATGTATATACTAAGTACCCTGTTATTAAGCACTTGCAATTTATTTATTTATAGTCAGGGTATTTTTCCTACAATTTTTCTCCTTGGTTTTTTTTTTTTTTTACTCAAAATACTGCAAATAAAGGGACCAAAATGCTTCAAAATGAATGTTTTGAACGCAGCATATTTGTTGCCAAAAAAGCAGGTTTCTTTGTCGCTCCTAATTGGGAGACCCAGACAATTGGGTGTATAGCTACTGCCTCCGGAGGCCACACAAAGTACTACACTTAAAAGTGTAAGGCCCCTCCCCTTCTGGCTATACACCCCCCCGTGGGATCACGGGCTCCTCAGTTTTATGCTTTGTGCGAAGGAGGCCAGACATCCACGCATAGCTCCACTGTTTAGTCAGCAGCAGCTGCTGACTATGTCGGATGGAAGAAAAGAGGGCCCATACGAGGGCCCCCAGCATGCTCCCTTCTCACCCCACTTTCTGTCGGCGGTGTTTGTTAAGGTTGAGGTACCCATTGCGGGTACGGAGGCTGGAGCCCACATGCTGATTCCTTCCCCATCCCCATTAGGGCTCTGGGTGAAGTGGGACTTTACCGGTCTCCGGGAAATGAGGCCGTGCTCCATCCACAGCCCCTGGAGGATCTGCTGGATACGGAGCGGAGTTTCCTCAGGGACAGGACCCTGCTCCATCAAGGTACTCCGTGTCCCCGTGCTTATCGCACGCACACTGCAGCATTGCTGGGTGTGTTAGTGCGCCGGGGTAAACAGCGCTGCTGCGCTTGTGCCGTTACTCACTACAGCTCTGCTGAGTGAGGTGACTTAGTACGATCGGCCGATCCGGCCGCGGGGGTCAGTTTTTACTGCGTCGCGGCTGGGATTTGTGGTGCGCCGGGGACTTCCGCGCTGGCCGTGCATATATGACGGCCGCGCTAGATTACTACAGTCCCCGGCTTTTGCGGCCTAGTTCGTATCGTTCCCGCCCCCAGACCTGCCAGTCAGGAGGAGGGCGGGACGCTGTACAGACCAGCAGCGCTAAGAGCTGGAGTCTGTTTTACATACTCCAGCCCTCACACTAGGCACAGTGGGACGCAGTTTCCCGCACTTTGGTTTGTGACGCCCACGGTCCGCCCCTCTTCACAGGACGCCGGCAGCCATTCCTGCCTGCACGCTGAGCTGCAGAGGGGAGACGGGGAGACTCAGACAAGGGATTCTACGACCTCACACCCGCTTTTCAGCGGGCGGTAAGCAGCCCTCAAGGGCTCTCCCACACTTGTGCCATAGTGTACTTTGTATTTTGTGCTGGCAATACTTTGCACTGTACAGTCGCTGGTGATTTTCTGCTATATACCCTCCTTAGATTTCTCAAGGAGACAACAGCATGTCGTCCGCAAAAAGCAAAAGTGCCAAGGCACGGACTTTATATGCTGCTTGTACCGCATGTGGGGCTACTCTACCGGCAGGTTCCACTGACCCCCATTGTGTGCAGTGCTCGGCCCCTGTGGCAATTGCTCAGCCGGGGCCGCTGCTAGAGGTGACCCAGGGAGAACCACCTGTGAATGCTGTCCAGGTGACAGGGACGGAGTTTGCAGCTTTTGCTGACAGATTGTCTATGACTATGTCTAAAATTCTTGAAACATTGCAGTCTAGACCAGTAACTCAGACCATGGGCACTGTTGATTCATTGCCACCTTGTCCCCCTCAGCTGGACCACTTCCTAGCTCCGGGGGTGTCACATGCACCCCAGGGTGACGGCTCTGACTCGGACGACAGTCCCAGACAACCTAAGCGGGCTCGCTATGAGCGACCCTCAACTTCATCACACTGGTCAGGGTCCCAGCGGGACGACTCTCTGTGTGATGAGGCGGATGTAACTGATCAGGAGTCTGATGCTGGGGCCGCTCTCAATCTAGATACCCCGGATGGTGACGCCATAGTGAATGATCTTATAGCGTCCATCAATAAGATGTTAGATATTTCTCCACCAGCTCCTCTTGCAGAGGAGGCAGCTTCACAGCAGGAGAAATTCCATTTCAGGTATCCCAAGCGTAAATTAAGCACTTTTCTGGACCACTCTGACTTTAGAGACGCAATCCAGAAACACCACGCTTATCCAGATAAGCGTTTTTCCAAACGGCTTAAAGATACACGCTATCCTTTTCCCCCTGACGTGGTCAAGGGCTGGACACAGTGTCCCAAGGTGGACCCTCCAATCTCCAGGCTTGCAGCCAGATCTCTAGTTGCAGTGGAAGATGGGGTGGCACTTAAAGATGCCACTGACAGACAGATGGAGCTCTGGTTAAAATCCATCTATGAAGCGATTGGGGCGTCGTTGGCGCCAGCATTCGCAGCCGTATGGGCACTCCAAGCTATTTCAGCTGGGCTTACACAGGTCGACACGGTCACACGTACATCTGCTCCGCAGGTGGCACCCTTGACCTCTCAAATGTCTGCATTCGCGTCTTACGCGATTAATGCTGTCCTAGACTCTACGAGCCGTACGGCGGTGGCGTCAGCCAACTCTGTGGTTTTACGCAGAGCCCTGTGGTTGAGAGAATGGAAGGCAGATTCTTCTTCCAAGAAGTGCTTAACCAGTTTGCCTTTTTCTCGTGACCGATTGTTTGGTGAGCGTTTGGATGAAATCATTAAACACTCCAAGGGTAAGGATTCATCCTTACCTCAGCCCAGACAAAACAAACCCCAACAGAGGAGGGGACAGTCTGGTTTTCGGTCCTTTCGAGGCTCAGGCAGGTCCCAATTCTACTCGTCCAAAAGGACTCAAAAGGATCAGAGGGCCTCAGATTCTTGGCGGACTCAATCACGCCCAAAAAAGCCAGCCGGAAGAACCGTTACCAAGACGGCTTCCTCATGACTCTCAGCCTCCTCTCTCCGCATCCTTGGTCGGTGGCAGGCTCTCCCGCTTTGGCGACATTTGGCTGTCACAGGTCAAAGACCGTTGGGTGAGAGACATTCTGTCTCACGGGTACAGGATAGAGTTCAGCTCTCGTCCTCCAACTCGCTTCTTCAGAACTTCCCCACCGCCCGACCGAGCCGATGCTCTGCTACAAGCGGTGTCCGCTCTAAAGGCGGAAGGAGTGGTGACTTCTGTTCCTCTTCAGGAACAAGGTCACGGTTTTTACTCCAATTTGTTTGTGGTGCCAAAGAAAGACGGGTCGTTCCGTCCCGTCCTGGATCTAAAGCTGCTCAACAAACACGTAAAAACCAGGAGGTTCCGGATGGAATCTCTCCGCTCCGTTATCGCCTCAATGTCTCAAGGAGATTTCCTAGCATCAATAGACATCAAGGATGCTTATCTCCACGTGCCAATTGCGCCAGAGCATCAGCGTTTTCTACGCTTCGTTATAGGAAGCGAACACCTGCAGTTCGTAGCTCTACCTTTCGGGCTGGCGACAGCCCCTCGGGTCTTCACCAAGGTCATGGCAGCAGTAGTAGCAGTCCTGCACTCGCAAGGTCACTCCGTGATCCCGTATTTGGACGATCTACTTATCAAGGCACCCTCTCAAGAGGCATGCCAACACAGCCTGAACGTGGCACTGAAGACTCTCCAGAGTTTCGGGTGGATTATCAACTTTTCAAAGTCAAATCTAACCCCGACCCAATCACTAACATATCTTGGCATGGAGTTTCATACTCTCTCAGCGATAGTGAAACTTCCACTGGACAAACAGTGCTCGCTACAGATAGGGGTGCAATCTCTCCTTCAGGGCCAGTCGCACCCCTTGAGGCGCCTCATGCACTTCCTAGGGAAGATGGTAGCAGCAATGGAAGCAGTTCCTTTTGCGCAGTTTCATCTGCGTCCACTACAATGGGACATTCTCCGCCAATGGGACCGGAAGTCGACGTCCCTCGACAGGGAGGTCTCCCTCTCTCAGGCAGCCAAGGAATCTCTCCGGTGGTGGCTTCTTCCCACCTCATTGTCAAAAGGAAAGTCGTTCCTACCCCCATCCTGGGCGGTGGTCACGACAGATGCGAGTCTATCAGGGTGGGGAGCAGTGTTTCTCCACCACAGGGCTCAAGGTACGTGGACTCGGAAAGAGTCCACCCTTCAGATCAATGTTCTGGAGATCAGAGCAGTCTATCTTGCCCTACAAGCCTTCCAACAGTGGCTGGAAGGCAAGCAGATCCGAATTCAGTCGGACAACTCCACAGCGGTGGCATACATCAACCACCAAGGGGGAACACGCAGTCGGCAAGCCTTCCAGGAAGTCAGGCGGATTCTGACGTGGGTGGAAGACACGGCATCCACCATATCCGCCGTTCACATCCCAGGCGTAGAAAACTGGGAAGCAGACTTTCTCAGTCGCCAGGGCATGGACGCAGGGGAATGGTCTCTTCACCCGGACGTGTTTCAGGAGATCTGTCGCCGCTGGGGGATGCCGGACGTCGACCTGATGGCGTCACGGCACAACAACAAGGTCCCGGTTTTCATGGCACGGTCTCACGATCACCGAGCTCTGGCGGCAGACGCCTTAGTTCAAGATTGGTCGCAGTTCCGGCTACCGTATGTGTTCCCACCTCTGGCATTGTTGCCCAGAGTGCTCCGCAAAATCAGGTCCGACTGCCGCCGCGCCATTCTCGTCGCTCCAGACTGGCCAAGGAGGTCGTGGTACCCGGATCTGTGGCACCTCACGGTAGGCCATCCGTGGGCACTACCAGACCGTCCAGACTTGCTGTCTCAAGGGCCGTTTTTCCATCTGAATTCTGCGGCCCTGAACCTGACTGTGTGGCCATTGAGTCCTGGATCCTAGCGGCCTCAGGTTTATCTCATGAAGTGGTTGCCACCATGAGACAGGCTAGGAAGCCATCCTCCGCCAAGATCTACCACAGGACGTGGAGGATATTCCTATCTTGGTGCTCTGCTCAGGGAGTTTCTCCCTGACCCTTTGCATTGCCTTCTTTTCTTTCCTTCCTGCAGTCTGGGTTGGAAAAAGGTTTGTCGCTTGGCTCCCTTAAGGGTCAAGTCTCCGCGATATCCGTATTTTTTCAGAAATGCCTGGCGCGACTTCCTCAGGTACGCACGTTCCTGCAAGGGGTTTGTCATATCGTCCCCCCTTACAAGCGGCCATTGGAGCCCTGGGACCTGAACAAGGTTCTAATTGCTCTCCAAAAGCCGCCTTTCGAGCCTATGAAGGAGGTTTCCCTTTCTCGTCTTTCACAGAAAGTGGCCTTTCTAGTGGCGGTCACGTCTCTTCGGAGAGTGTCCGAGCTGGCGGCGTTATCATGCAGATCTCCATTCCTGGTGTTTCACCAGGACAAGGTAGTTCTGCGTCCAATTCCAGAATGTCTTCCCAAGGTGGTATCTTCCTTTCATCTCAATCAAGATATCACTTTACCGTCTTTGTGTCCGCATCCAGTTCACCAATTTGAAAAAGGTTTGCATTTATTGGATCTGGTGAGAGCACTCAGGATCTACATTTCCCGCACGGCGCCTCTGCGCCACTCGGATGCACTCTTTGTCCTTGTCGCTGGTCAGCGTAAAGGGTCGCAAGCTTCCAAATCCACCCTTGCGCGTTGGATCAAGGAACCAATTCTTCACACCTACCGTTCTGCTGGGCTTCCGATTCCATCAGGACTGAAGGCCCATTCTACCAGAGCCGTGGGTGCGTCCTGGGCATTACGGCACCAGGCTACGGCTCAGCAGGTGTGCCAGGCGGCTACCTGGTCGAGTCTGCACACTTTTACCAAGCATTATCAGGTGCATACCTACGCTTCGGCGGATGCCGGCCTAGGTAGACAAGTCCTTCAGGCGGCGGTGGCTCACCTGTAGGAAAGGGCTGTTTGACGGCCCTATCACGAGGTATTCTTTTACCCACCCAGGGACTGCTTTTGGACGTCCCAATTGTCTGGGTCTCCCAATTAGGAGCGACAAAGAAGGGAATTTTGTTTACTTACCGTAAATTCCTTTTCTTCTAGCTCCAATTGGGAGACCCAGCACCCGCCCTGTTTTCTTAGGAAGTTTGTTTTTTTCGGGTGCACATGTTGTTCATGTTGAACAGTTCAGTTCTCCGAGGTTGTTTCTCGGGTTGAATTTGTATTTAAAACAGTTATTGGCTTTCCTCCTTCTTGCTTTTGCACTAAAACTGAGGAGCCCGTGATCCCACGGGGGAATGTATAGCCAGAAGGGGAGGGGCCTTACACTTTTAAGTGTAGTACTTTGTGTGGCCTCCGGAGGCAGTAGCTATACACCCAATTGTCTGGGTCTCCCAATTGGAGCTAGAAGAAAAGGAATTTACGGTAAGTAAACAAAATTCCCTTCTTTGATGGCAGAAAAAAACAACAAAAATGCTGTATGTGAACATAGCCTTATAGTCAACAATGACGGGCAATTATAAATAAAATTGTGAGACAAAACAATCACTGATCTCGGGGAGACCAGCCAGAGAAAACACTGCCAGCAGCCAGCAAAGGCGCTCAACACAGAGAAATCCTAGGTGCATTGCCCCCTGGGAAGTATGCAAATCAAAAAAGGTCCACGGAGGCTCCATGGACCTTTTTTGATTTGCAATACTTCCCAGGGGGCAATGCACCTAGGATTTCACTGTGTTGAGCGCCTTTGCTGGCTGCCGGCAGTGTTTTCTCTGCCTGGTCTCCCCGAGATCAGTGATTGTTTTGTCTTGTTGGTCTACTAGGCATTGCTCCCACCTAGCCAGAATCCTACTCCACACTGATGAGGGGCAATACCCCCAAATAGATGTCTGTGGATGGATACCTGGCCTTGGTATTTCCCTTGTCATATCTTTAAACTCGTCAAAGAGTTGGATATTGACTAAAAGGGCCACTTAATATGGTGGTTATGGTGGTCTCCTTAAAAAGAGCCACTAGGTCTCTCCCGGAGGGATATCTGGCTAGTTTCTGTGTCGAGAATCGTAACAGAGGCTCCACGGACCTTTTTTGATTTAAATAAAATTGTTGGTAGACATTAAATCATTACATGTCCAATAGTTGTACCTTCCGGACTCAATTACTTTACTATAGGTGCCAGACAGATCTATCGCTGCTCTTTTGTGGGCAAACAAGGACTTCAGACTACAGGTTAAAAGCCAATGTATCACATTATTTCACTGATGTCTTGGAAGAATCAGTTCAGCTTCATAGACAAGGGATTACTATTAGGCTGCATTCAGACGATGGTATCGCCATTAGAAGCGATATGCTAATGACCCTCTGCTCCCATTGTGCTGCTAGCATGAGCCGAGTGTCATGCAACTTTGATCCGATCCTGTGATTGGATCACAGCTGTAGAGGAGAGGGAGGGATTAATCTCCTCCATTGACAGCTGATGCTATTATCGCACTGCACTTGGATGTCATCCGAGTGCAGTCCGATGTTTCACTCGCACCCGTAGACTTGTAAGGGTGCGAGTGACACGACTTTCACTGACAATCGCAACATGCTGCGACTTTTCTCTGATCCAGAATCTGGATGAGAAAAAAGCTGACAATCTGCTCTCCCTGATTGAATAACATTGGTCCAAGTGCAATGCGAGATTTTCTCGCATTGCACTCGTTCAATTCATACGCTCGTGTGAGCGTTCCCTAAGTGGCATATCCATAAGTCTACGACCAGCCATACGTAGGTTCTTCATAGATGACAAGAAGGACAAATTTTGCAATTTCTGACTTCCTATAATGTAATCCCTTCTCTGGCAAGTAGGAAATAATAATATTAGGTCTCTGCTGACTTTTCTTGCTTTGTGCTTTTTGTAGTGGTAAAGAAGCTGAATGACCTGTACAAGTCTTGCGTGTCTTCCTGCCATTGCCTGAACATGCGGCTTCAGAGGTTCTTTGCTGACAAACAGAAGCTCATGGACCGGATCAACAGCATCACTGCGGAAAAGCTGATCTTTAGCTATACTGTCCAGATGGTGAGTGGCAGCAGAAATCTGCATCAATTGTCATTATGGAAATAATGAATAAACTCACTACACTTGCCATAAGGCTGGGGCCACACGGGGATTACTGCGATCCCCTCACATGACACTCGGCTCACGCTTACAGTACAGCAGAGCCGAGTGTCCCTGCGACTGAAGTCCGACCGTGCGAGCGAACCGGCACTGAAGAGGCGAGGGAGGGATTTATCTCCCTCTCTCCTCCGTAGCTGGCTATTGCCAATCTCGCACTGCACTTGCGGTACACCGGTGTACCGCGAGTGCAGTGCGATTTTTCTCTCGCCCCATACACTTGAATGGGTGCGAGAGAAACCAGGATCGCATTACGGTCGCAGCATGCTGCGATTGTTTGCTCGGTCCGATTAGGGCTGAGAAAAGAATCGCTCATGTGTGCTGACACACAGGCTAATATTGGTCCGAGTGGAATGTGATTTTTTTTATCGCAGTCCACTCGCACCGATTTTCGTGCCGTGTGGCTTAGGCCTAATTCATCTGAATCTATTTAATAATTGCTCAATGTCGATCCACCGACCGCAGCATACTACTGGACTGAAACTCTCATTTACAGGGATGTAGTCTCATAATAAAGTGAGGCCATACTGCTGAGTGATCATGGGGGTCCGACCACTGGGAACCCCAGTGATTGCTAGAATGAGGGAACAATGGGTGTATAGGAGGTGTAGTGGTCCCTTCTTTATTTTCCCTTCTTTAAGCGATATCCACTTTTTTTTTAAAGAGTTACAAACTCCCCATCTGACCCTTATAGCAGGTTGATTAATGGATTTTCAATTTAAAAAATCACTCCCAATAATTATCACTAGTATAGTGTGTTACCGATCGTCACACTCTATAGTGTCCAGACTTCTATTTCAACTCTGGATCTCACTACAGGTTGTGTGAGTCGGAAGTCTTTTCAATACTGTATGCCTATGGAGCCTCGTTCTGACACTCCATACACTAAAAAAGTGATTTCCAACTCACACATAAGTGTAAGCAAGCGAGTCGGAATATAAGTCACGTGACGAAGAAGAGGACTGGAGTGGCGCTGGAATCCGGAGCGGTGAGTGTAATAATGCAGGCGCATCCCAGTACACACATTTACACAGGCTTTGCTATAAAAAAATGATTAGGAGCGCTTCTGCAGTCATCAATGGACAAAACAAATGCTAGAGAAGGGAAATGGTGCACAATTGTTAAAGAAACCCAATTGCAAAAGTGATATTGTAAGTAAAAAATTGCCACTCAAAGTGGTCAATTCTTTGATTTTTACCTGCATAGTGCCTCTGTTGACCAAGTGCTGTACCAGGTCTTAGTTCTGTAACTAAGCCCCATACCATTCATTTATAAGTCCTGATTTGAAGCAGCCTGGTGCAAAGAAAATGCTGGGGAGATATTTCTCGCTAGGTCAGACCCCCCACTATCACCATCGGCCATCACTCTTCTGTTCAAGCAATGCGAGGGGAGGTCTCCTTAGTATATAGAGGCCTCTTCTAGCATCCACCATTTTCAACATGGCTTTAAAGTCACCACTAAGGCTAGGTTCATATTTCCGTCAATTTGTATCAGTCACAATCCGCAGCTCTGGTAAACAACGGAATCCATTTGACGCTGCATTTCATCCTCCGCCTGACTGATCAGTCGTGGAACAACTGACCGTCGGGCGGCAGGAGCGTAGCATGTAGCGTTTTTTGAGCAGCGGAATCCTTTTGATTCCGCTGCGCATGCGCTCTCTCGGCGGCCGAATGATCAGCTGATCACCCGGCGGCCGCCTGCTGTGAGCGATCAGCTGATCACCCGGCGGCCGGCAAATGAGAGTGATCAGCTGATCACCTGGCGGCCGGCTACTGTGAGCGATCAGCTGATCACCCGGTGGCCGGCTAATGAGAGCGATCAGCTGATCACCCGGTGGCCGGCTAATGAGAGCGATCAGCTGATCACCCGGTGGCCGGCTAATGAGAGCGATCAGCTGATCACCCGGCTGCTGTGCGCGATCAGCTGATCACCCGGCGGCCGCCTGCTGTGAGCGATCAGCTGATCACCCGGCGGCCGGCAAATGAGAGTGATCAGCTGATCACCTGGCGGCCGGCTACTGTGAGCGATCAGCTGATCACCCGGTGGCCGGCTAATGAGAGCGATCAGCTGATCACCCGGTGGCCGGCTAATGAGAGCGATCAGCTGATCACCCGGTGGCCGGCTAATGAGAGCAATCAGCTGATCACCCGGTGGCCGGCTAATGAGAGCGATCAGCTGATCACCCGGCTGCTGTGCGCGATCAGCTGATCACCCGGCGGCCGGCTGCTGAGAGCGATCAGCTGATCACCCGGTGGCCGGCTCATAAGAGCGATCAGCTGATCACCCGGCGGCCGGCTGCTGTGCGCGATCAGCTGATCACCCGGCGGCCGGCTACTGTGAGAGATCAGCTGATCACCCGGTGACCGGCTAATGAGAGCGATCAGCTGATCACCCGGTGGCCGGCTAATGAGAGCGATCAGCTGATCACCCGGTGGCCAGCTGCTGTGCGCGATCAGCTGACCACCCGGCGGCCGGCTGCTGAGAGCGATCAGCTGATCACCCGGCGGCTGGCTACTGTGAGAGATCAGCTGATCACCCGGTGACCGGCTAATGAGAGCGATCAGCTGATCACCCGGTGGCCGGCTAATGAGAGCGATCAGCTGATCACCCGGTGGCCAGCTGCTGTGCGCGATCAGCTGACCGGCCGGCTGCTGAGAGCGATCAGCTGATCACCCGGTGGCCAGCTGCTGTGCGCGATCAGCTGACCACCCGGCGGCCGGCTGCTGAGAGCGATCAGCTGATCACCCGGCGGCTGGCTACTGTGAGAGATCAGCTGATCACCCGGTGACCGGCTAATGAGAGCGATCAGCTGATCACCCGGTGGCCGGCTAATGAGAGCGATCAGCTGATCACCCGGTGGCCAGCTGCTGTGCGCGATCAGCTGACCACCCGGCGGCCGGCTGCTGAGAGCGATCAGCTGACCACCCGGCGGCCGGCTACTGTGAGCGATCAGCTGTCAAGCAACGCATATGACTGATGAAAAACAATGGAAATGTGAACCTAGCCTTAGTTAGAAGATATTTAATTTCTCGCTCATAAAGAATATATCCTAATACTGACATGTTATTACAGGTGCAGTCTGCAGCCCTAGATGAGATGTTTCACCATCGAGAAGACTGTGTGCAGAGATATCACAAAGCTCTGCTCCTGATGGACGGATTGCTGAACTTCATGACTGAGCAGGCAGATATAGAGAATATCAGCAAATGTAAGTATACCCCATTATATTTGGGACTGAATGCTAGCCGTCACGCACAAGAAAGGATAGCCTGGAGCTTATGTTGTATTGATGTAATCTTTATCTTCTACTGCTTGTTTCCTGTCTTTACCACACTTTTACTCATAATTAAACAATTCTCACACTCATTATTTTTGTATGGATCCATGTGTCCTTTCAGTTTATCCATTTTTCCACATCTGAGTCTCCCATTCAGATCTATAAAGATTCATTTAAAACAGAATATGCCATTTTTTTTTAGAAATGTTTAACTGATCCATTTCAAGGTGTCAATAGATAAAAAATGTTTAGTCAGTTTACCTGCTTCAGTTTTAAAAAGATGATGAAAATAGAAAAATAAATAGTCCTCCATATTCATGAGCTCTGTATAATTCCACCACCGATTGGAAGCTTTCTGCCTATGCACAGGACATGGCCAGTGGTGTGGGCAGGGTTATACACAGCTCTGCATTCAGAGAACTGGTAGACCTGCATCAGATAATAATTTTATCAAAACTGCAGCCCAGCAAGTAATTCATCGCTGGAATCAGGGTCTCTGCCCCTACATTATGTTGCTCCCAGATGAGGTAGCAAAGACCTGGTGATAGATTCCCTTCAACAGTTGTCAGAAATGCTGAATGCTGAATGGCTATCTCGATGCAACTGTTTCACTTTAGCCAACTCTTATAGTATTTTTGTCAGACTTTTAGGTTTCAGTTGATTTAATACTGAAAAGAATGAAGACAAATTATTCCCATAATTGCTGTTACCATAATCATGTCTAAGCTTTTACTGGCTACATAACTTCTGCCCTAGCCAGGCACAGATTTGAGATGACTTGGATAGTGTTATTTTATGAGAAACATAATTATATTGCCGATATGTACACCGGAGCAAATGTCAATGATAGACGTCTCCATTACTACACATACACAATAACATTCCTACCTAAATATACTTTGTCTATACTAAAATGTGTTATTATGGCCCCCAAGGCCTGAGGCTGCACTAATGAGAATGCATTGTCAGAAAACCATGTGCCGAAAGAAATAACCATCTAAATAAATGGAGGCCACATATATGTCAGATCGAAGTAGTTGCAATTGGCAGCAGCTAGGGATGAACAAACTGTAAAGTTCGCAGTTTGATCTGGACACCTGGTGTCCGGGGCTCAAACTCAAAAACTGACTTTTTTTTTTTTTTAAAAAAAAAAAAGTCGGTTTCGGAGTTCGAGTGCTGTTTATATGCTAATAAAGTTTGGTGAAAGGCTGCAGCGCAACCAATCAACAAGCTTTTTGGCATGGGGAAAATGTCTGTACGCTGCTATCAGCAATAATTAAAATGACTTGGTGTCTCTCCTATTTTTGATAACCAACCAAGGTAAAGCAGACAGTTGGGGGCTGGTATTATCAGGCTTGGAAAGCCCATGGTTATTTGGTCTTTCCCAGCCTAAAAATAGCAGCCCGCAGCCAACCCAAAAATGGCGCCTCTACTAGAGGCGCCAATTCTGGCACTCTACCTGTCTCTCCCCTATTGCTCTGGTGTGGTAATATCGAGGTAATATATTTTGGGTTGATGTCAGCTGTGAATTGACAGCTGGCATCAAGCCCTGGGGTTAGTAATAGGGAAGTGTCTATCAGACACCCTCATTATTGATCCGGTAAGTGTAGACATAAAAAACACACATATACGGGGAAAAAAAAGTTAATTTGAATATACACTCCCTCGTTCACCAATTTATTAATTCAAAAGAAATCCTCAAAGTTCCAACGTAATCCAATAATGTAAGGTACCACGTTGCCCATCTAATCCTATAGAGCCTCGTTCTGAGACTGTTCTCGGAACAAGGCTCCATAGGTCACTGCCAGTCAGTGGCAACCGGGAATTTCTCAAGAAATTCCTGGTCTGTCGCTGGCCTGGTATACTGATTAGATGGAGGGTATGCTCAGAAGGTAGCCATAGAGAATCCATAGATAATGTATGAATAGATTGATAGACAGATCTTTGCATACCATAAATGTTTCTGTTCTTTCTGACAGGTAAACTGTGTATAGAGCGACGACTGTTTGCACTTCAAGGCAGCATTTGTGCATGAGTCCGTGTCCCAGACGTCTTCCGACTACATTTCCTCTCATTCTGGAAGAACAGCATTGCCAGCACCACGTCTAGTCCTTGCTTCTCATTTCCTTACGCAGGATAAATCCTATGAAACATTGATTCTCTCACGGATTCCCTCAGTACCTCATGGAGACCCCCACTACATTTTTCAGCATCCTTTGTACATTAATAGGACATTATTTCTGATGAAGAACGACTGGAGAACACAACTTGGGGTTTATGTTTTAATAATAAGACGGGAGAATTGAGAAGGGAAAATTTGACGTCATGCACTCCTTAAGGACATGAAAGGCCAAGAGTACATGTAAAGTGCTGTATACCAGCACAGTATGTCGCCTGTGGAGAGTGCCCAGCTTAGTGTACAAAATACGCCCTCTGCAAGATAGTTCACCCAAGCCAAAATGGAGACATGATCTGCCTGATGGTACAGGAAGGATTACACTGTTACTGTTTATATAGCCACAGTCTGACCAGGATGTGGACTAGGAAGCCATCATTTCATGGTTTCCTTAATGTTCCCCTCATCAGCTGGCTCTGAGAATCCCAGGGTTCACCACTGTGTAATATCTTGCACATACCGTTACGTTTTCTGCAGATTTCCTATTCGTGTTTCATTTTGCACAGTTCTGAATAATTGCCGCTGTTCTGTAGATTGGATCATTGCTCTCCTTTACAGAGAACTAATATAGTTTATGAACTATGGATATATCTCAACACCATCAACAAGGAAAACTAAAAAAAAAAGTACTGTATTTTACTTGCTCGGGGTGGTTTGGAGTAACTTTTGCACAGAATGGAGTTTTCTCATGGATTTCTACAACCCACAGGCTATTGGCTAATCCAAGAGCGTAAAATGAGCTAATTATCCAGGGTGTGCCCCTTTAGGATTCTTTTAAGTAAAACCTTGGGAATGGCTCCTTTTCAGACTTGAGCAGTTTACTGAAGATTTCCTGGGAGTTTAGTGAATCATGTGGATCATAAACTGAAAAATATAGCTGAGGACAGAACGGCATCCCTTAGTGCAGTGTTGAAGAATACCGTTTCCCTGCATGTTCTCTTTATAAATAGGTTTTTCCTTGCACTTTATTCACTTTTAATGAAGATTTGAGAATGTTAACCAAAATGTTATCCTGAACATACAAAGAGCGTATTACGATTCAGGCGGACTGGGTGTCAGAGGTGGCACTGACGGCGAAACGCTAAGTTATCCGAAGCTAAGGTTACTTCTCTCATCTTTCCTTTTGTACTACACTACCAGTGTAAATACTTTAGTGTATATAAAATATATATATATATGTATATAATGTAGATTTTACAAGAACTGTAAATTGCAGTAAGATGCGACTATCATGTCTGTTGCTTTGTCTTCCTATCAGTAGTTTTATTGTTTGATCCACTCGTGCAACAGAGAAATCAGTCAAGTAGGGTTGCTGCTCCTCCGTGCTTGACGACGCAGATCACACTTGTGCGGGCAGGGTCACTGTTGTGGATTATATATGATGCCTATAGAAGAAGGATTATCAACAAGCCCTTTGGGATATTGCCACTTTAAGACTCCTATTCATCTAATACAAGCAAACCGTTTCTAATAGGGAGATGTATCAGTGGATTAAGTCCGGACTTGCAATATATGGCTCTACTAACAAAATTGCATTGAAAAATGAGTGGATGGACTAAATAACTGACTTTGATGGTGGCAGAAATGGGATCTGATTGGAGCTGCAACGATGAAATAAGAACTGTTTCGATCCAGAAGTATTACTCCACATTGTATGGTTTACAGGTCTTTAGAAGCAGTTGGTCATGTTCAGATGGTATATCGGAGGTAACATTACTCTGTATTGTGAATAGACCTGTCTATTAAATCTAATTACAGGTTAAATAGTATTTATGGTGTTTAGAGATGAGCGGACTCGAACGTTAAAGTTCGGGGTTAGTACAAAAATAGTACTAACTTGTAATAGTAAAAAATTGGTGTTTGGAGCTTGGGTACTGTACGTCTGTAAGCCACTCGAGCGAACATCGCTGAGCTCCGGTGCACTCGGTGCTCGGCCCAGTCTGAGCTACTTGCAGTGTTTAATGGCTCGCACTGGGGGTAACAACAGCATGATCGGATGTAGAGTGTACCAAAAAAATGAGAACCCTGCCTTCCTTCCCGCGGAAGGGTTCCGTTTATGGCTGGCTGTATGTGTGCAGAGAGCCCAACTGCCCTATCAATGAGTTCCAATAAGGTTCACATCAAGTTCGGGCCCAGAACAGAACTCTAGCTAAAGTCCGGCTGATGCCGTCATGCCTCAACATCCACGGGTCCGCTCATCTCTAATGGTGTTACCTTAATTTCAGGTTCTGGGACAACATCTGGGGTTCCTCCTACATAGAAGAGAACTCACCAAGGACCTGCTCATTTTTAACAACCTGGCCGGATCATGTTACCACTGCTTCTCCAATTTTACTTTTCAATACTTGAAATTTTATTTAATGCTTTTAGTCAATAAACATTTAAGCGCCTTGAGGCCTGAACGAGACCTAGGAAATAATCAGTTTTGTAGGAGCAAAACCTATTTTGCTTTGTTAGGTAGTGTTAGGCCTCTGGCCACAAGGGTGAATTAACTGTGTTTTATTTGCCATTAGCTGGGTTGCATTTTTATCACGTTTTTATGTTGTTTGTAGCATTTATTCAAAGATTTGGTATTTATTGTGTGCTAGCCAAAAATACGATAAGTAAATAATGTAAAAAAAAAAAGTTTAAAGTAAAAAAAATAAATAAATTGCAGGATTTTCACAATGAACAGTGCCCTTTTAACCCATTTAGTACCATAGCTGAACAGAATATTGCACACGCAGGGAAGTGATAGTCTCATTAAATTATTCTGCTTTGTCATGTGTGCTTATGTGTGAGATGTGAGTGGCCAGATGGAAAAATGTTTTACAAGACTTTGTTTTTAAAGCCTTATTAATTCAGTGCAGGACATTGGGCAAGCCTTTCTGGTGACTGGCTAGTGACTGGCCATTATGCCCACTACTCTTGGATACACAGTCCAAAGTTGCGCCAAAGGCATACATTTCTAGAAAGACTCTGCTGGGTTGAGTCAATCTGACATTTCCACTGTTCTCGTAGAGTGAAAGGGTTAAACTAATGGCAGAAATCTGAAAGGAGTTAGTGGCACATGTAGAAATAACTTCCCTACTAAATGTGCTGTCTGTAATATGAAAACTTGTCCGAAATACGCCGGTTTGAGTGATAAAACACATGGTTGGAGATATATGATGTGGAATGTCTGCTTTTATAAAAAAAAATATATAATAGTTAAGTTGATAGTGTTTGAGACATGATTGTTTTTTGATTTTCTTCCATTTTTGTTTTCGTGTGCTGCATTGATTTATTTTATTTGTATTCCTTCAATAAGAAAATGTAAAAAGGAAAAAAAAAAAGAAATAAAATTTTAAAAACGTTTTACTCTCATATTTATTTAAAACAAAAACAAATTTTGGCTAGGCCCAAGAGTCGTTCTTCCAGATGAAATGTAATGACAAGGCAGCATCCAATCAGTGACCGCCGATTGGCTAAAGCGGTCACATGATGCTACTGCCAGAAGAGTAAATCCTGAAATCATGACCACAGCGGAGGATGCCTTTTAAGGGGTGATGTATATTTTTGAAGATTTATTGTGGGTCTGGTTTTTGGAAACACACCAGTTCTGGAACTTGGTACACTCGCTAAAAGAATGACGAGGCTGCAGATTTTAAGAAAAGACTGATGGCACTTCCTAACTTTCTAATGTGAACAGGTGCATACTGAGCATGAAACATAGTAGCAAAAAAGAGACAATTGTACTCTATAATGCTAAGATATGTAAAACAATGAATATAGGAATATAGACATGCATTACTGCTTTAAAAATCTTGTAAAGAGGGATACCGTACTTAGCACACAAAAATGGACAGTTTTATGTAAGTCCAACAGCCAAGGTGACCTCTTATTGTTGGGTGATTGATTAGATCCAAACATAAAAATTGTCCAACACTCACAAAAACTCCACAGTATATAGTAAAACATACCTTTTTAGTGCCATTAAAATGTATTAAAAAAAATATACGACAGACGGGTCTACGCCTTTCAGGCACAAGCCCTTACTCATGATATGGCCCCTTTGCAGTTTATGCATACACCGTACATTCAGGCTGGAAGTGTGTAGGGGGCACTTGGAAGAAGCCATCATAAGTGCATTGGCACACCCTTCTGCTCTTCCAGCCTTATTTACATATGGATTATGTTCTAGATTTTCCGTGGCTGGCACATTGGATCGCTATGAAAAAAAAAAGTATCATTTTAATTAGGAACTTGCACCTACATCGGTATTTCTCTATAGCCATATGTAAAAATTAAAGACATGTTCCCTTAAGCCAGGGTCAGATAAACATTGCATCAGATGTGACAGAATCGGATGTGATATGCTAATGGCACTGCTCTGTTGCTAGTGGGAGCTTAGTGTCATTATACTCAGGGCCGCTATCAGGGAATTACTACTGAGACTGGTATAGAGGGCCCAGTGAAGAGGGGGGGCCTGGCTGAGCCAGGGACAATTATTTAGCTTTATTAAGCCCCGGGCTAGCCGGGCCCCCAACCCTCTTCACCGCTCCCCCAGTCACAGCTGCAGCAGAGGACCCCGGCAGTGTTGCATTTCCCACTATACACGTGGCTAATTTGCATAGCATGCAAATTAGCAAGGTGTGCTGGTGAGATCAGGTATGCAGGTGCATACTCGGTATCTAGGGGGGGGCTGGTGATGCATCTGCCCCGGGCGCAACTGTGAGGGAGTGCTGTCGGGCTACCTGATGCGGCAGTGTGAAAGTCTGCCCGGGGGCTGCGTTTGCGGCCCCATATTTGGAGCCGGTTATTCACTGAGCGTGGCTGTCACACTGGGGCCCTTGCTCGCCGGTCAGTAATGAGGGCAATCTGACCTGTTGTCCGGAGCTCCAGGCTTCGGGGGGCTCTGGTCAGATTGCCCTCATCACACCCTGCGTGCCGAGCAGGGAACGATCCTGCAGCTCCGCACAGTGAGTGCAGGCAGCAGAACGCAGGAATCTCTCCTCTGTTCCCTGCCCGGATCTTTCTCTGTGACACACGTGGCGTGCCCTGATCACGTCAGTACTGCGCACGCGTGTGTCATTTCAAACGTTCCCGCCCGGATGGCAGGAAAAGAAGCGGCACAGCCGAGGGTTTTTTCAAGGGGGAGGGGAGAGGGGATTTAATATCTGAGTGCTGCAGAGGCAGGGACGCTCTTATCTGCTCCCGTGCAGGACCTGTGATTATGTCATGCCCATGTGACCCATGTGGGAGGAGCCAGAAGATACTTGAGTAGCTGTAGCAGATGAGGGCACATGACAGGTAATGAGTGAGGAGGAGGACATGGGGGGTGCTGAGTGTGACAAAAAAAGGACAGAGTGTGATGGGTTGAGTGTGAGTGTGACAAGAGAGGGGCATAGTGTGATGGGCTGAGTTTGACAAGAGAGGGCAGAGTGTGACGAGAGGGGCAGAGTGTGATGCACTCAGTGTGACAAGAGAGGGACAGAGTGATGGACTCAGTGTGACAAGAGAGGGGCAGACTGTGAGGGGCTCAGTGTGACAAGAGAGGGGCAGACTGTGAGGGGCACAGTGTGACAAGAGAGGGGCAGAGTGTTAGGGGTTCAGTGTGACAAGAGTGGGGCAGAGTGTGATGGGTCAGTGTGACAAGAGAGGTGCTGAGTGTGACGAGAGGTGCTGAGTGTGAGGGGCAGAGTATGACAGAGAGGGGCAGACTGTGAGGGGCAGAGTGTGACAAGAGAGGTGCAGAGTGTGAGGGGCTCAGTGTGACAAGAGTGGGGCAGAGTGTGATAGGTCAGTGTGACAAGAGAGGTGCTGAGTGTGACAAGAGAGGTGCTGAATGTGAGGTGTAGAGTGTGACGAGAGGTGCTGAGTGTGAGGGGCAGAGTATGACAGAAGGGCAGAGTGTGAGGGGCTCAGTGTGACAAGAGTGGGGCAGAGTGTGATAGGTCAGTGTGACAAGAGAGGTGCTGAGTGTGACAAAAGAGGTGCTGAATGTGAGGTGTAGAGTGTGATGAGAGGTGCTGAGTGTGAGGGGCAGAGTATGACAGAGACGGGCAGAGCAGAGTGTGAGGGGCTCAGTGTGACAAGAGTGGGGCAGAGTGTGATAGGTCAGTGTGACAAGAGAGGTGCTGAGTGTGACGAGAGGTGCTGAGTGTGAGGGGCTGAGTGTGACGAGAGGTGCTGAATGTGAGGTGCAGAGTGTGACGAGAGGTGCTGAGTGTGAGGGGCAGAGTATGACAGAGAAGGGCAGAGTGTGACGGAGTGGGGCAGTGTAGAGGGTGTATTATGGAAAGAGGCGGTGTAGAGCGTGTATCAAGGAGCAGGAAGGTATAGAGCGTGTATTATGGAGTAGTGAGGTGTAGGGCGTGTATTATGGAGCAGGGAGGTGTAGAGCGTGTATTATTTAAAGAGGTGGAGTAGGTGGTGTGTTATGATGTTATGGAGAGGGGCAATGTAGAAGGGGCAATGCAGAAGGTGCATTATGGAGAGAGGCAGGCGGTGTAGAGGGTGTATTATTACTTTTCTGAGGGAAATACTCCATTTTCTGTGTGTTTGTGTATATATATATATATATATATATATATATATATATATATACACGTGTGTGTGTGTTTTTCCAAGAGTGGTGGCGGACTGTGGAAGGTTTGCGGGGTGGAGCTGGAGCTGGGGTGGAGCCTGGGTGGAGTCTCAGGGGGGCCCCATAATTTTGCCAGTATGGGGCCCTGAAATTCCAAGTGGCGGCCCTGATTATACTATATTCCGATTCTCTCATGTAAGAATCGAAGCACAGGCGAGGAGAAGGAGGAGAAATTAATCTATCCATCTCTTACATTGTTTGTCTCTGCCTATATCAGACTGCACTCGGAAGTCATCAGTACAGTTAGATGTTTCACACACTCCCATAGACTTGTATGGGTGCGAGTGATCCGAGACACAGTGACAATTGCAGCATGCTGTGATTTTTTTTCTCAGCCCGATTATATCTCAGGAAAAATTCGCAGATCTGACCTGCATCATTACTAACATTGGTCCAAGTGCAATGTGAGATTTTCTCTTCCAATTCATATGCTTGTGTCACCCCGGCCTTACGCTGACTTCTCATCCCTGGATGAACTAACAAATTGGTCAATAAAGTCCACCAAGCAGAAAAAGGACTCTATATTTTTATAGGTCTTGGTTCTCTTAGGCTGCTTTCACACATCCGGTTTTAGCAGTGCGGCTAAATCCGGCTCTAAAACCTATGCAACGGATGCGGCGAAAAAAACGCATCCTTTGCATAAGTTTTTACATGCGGCCCGTCCGGTTTTTGCTGGTTGCGGCACGCTACTGAGCATGCACAGTGCAAAAAACCGCATGCGGCGGCCGGATGCGGTTATTGCCGCATCGCGCCGCATCCATAGGCATGCATTGAAAAAAGCGGCGTGATGCGGGTTTTTTTTGCCGGACAAAAAAAGTGCCAGGCAACGTTCCATCCGGCCGCCACATGGGCTAAATATGCCGCATCCGGCAAAAAACGGACCGAACGGAAGGCCATGTGGCACAATTCGGCACTAATGAAAGTCTATGTGGAAAAATTGCAACCAGCGGCAAAAAAAAAAACGGTTGCCTTTTTCTGCAAAGAGCCGGATTGTGCCGCACAGCCAAAACCGGATGTGTGAAAGCAGCCTAACTGAGGCCTTATTCCCTACTTCCTATCATAGTTTAAAGGGAACCTGTCAGGTCCCATATGCGTTTTGACCTACAAGCAAGGTGATGTATGGCCTAATAATCCCTTCCTACCCATCTCTGTGTTGTAATATTGTGTAATATGAAAGTAATAAAAAACGTTTTATTACTTATTCCCTATGTAAATGTCATAGGGTCTAGTCCCCTGGGCGTCGCATCGCCCCGTGGGCGTTTGCATACTTTCCGTGGTATCACGGGTGATCACATCTGTGATACATGAGAATTAAATCGGTTTCATCCCTAATAAATCTATCTCTATTAATTTGAGATGCTTATTTCTGGGGATACAGCTTAGTTCGGAGGGGAGAAATAGAAAGAGGGCAGTCCTGTCATTAGATGCAGCCAAGGCCTTTGATAGTATTGAGTGATATTTTCTATGGGCTGTCCTGAAGAAATTGGGATTGGGCGCTAGGTTTATAGGCTGGGTCAAATTATTCTATGCATCTCCTGGGTTAATGGTTGCACTTCATCATCTTCTAGTTTGGCTAGGGGTACAAGACAGGGCTGTCCTCTCATTTACTGTTTGCAGTTTAACCATTGGCAGCTATGCTCCGTACCTCTATTGGTGTGAGAGGGATTGAGATCGGAGGTTTGGAGTATAAGGTATCCCTCCACATGAACGATCTATTGCTGTATCTTCGAGAGGTGGGGACAGGCCCAGACTGGCCATAGAGCAATTCTGGCAAATGCCAGATGTGCCGGTCCATGTAGTGGGCCATTGCCTGTAATGGGCCGCTCTATCTGCAGTCACCGCCGCTCTGCTCAGCAGTGTACAGGCCGGGCAGCATTATTTGCCGTGCGCACACTAGCTGCAGTAGGACCAGGTGGCAGGGCGCTGCACTGTGCTGGCCCTGCAGAGGAGCGCAGCAGTGGCAGTACTAGTGACCGCAACTTCCTCCTTCTTATTCAAATGTATTTGCGTCTCTCAGGCGTAAATACATTTGAACAGTGTGTAGTGCCATGACTGCGACCCGCTCCCGACGTGCAGCAACGTGATGAGATCAGCACCTTGCTGACATCATCACAGTGCTGCGGGAGACACAGACACATTGGGCAGTGGTAAGCGCTCCATGGAGGAGCCGAAGATGACAGGTTTAATTAATGGGGATGAGTGGGGAGAAGCTGAGGCCACATAATGGGGGAACATTTGTGAAGGAACACAGCTTTGCGACAGGCAGAGGGGGAGTACTGTATTCCGAGGGAGGAAGGTGGTAGGGGGAGGCGGGTGTGTGTGGTGATGGGGGGGGGTGGATTGTATTTTATTGTGTGTGTGTGTATGTGTGTGTACCGCCCCCGTGTCAGCAGCCGCTCTGATCCGGAACCGTGGTGGCTCGAGGAGTCTCCGGACCTGGAGGTTTGCGCGTTCACTCGAGTTTGGAAAGGGGGGTATGTACAGGGGAGTTAGCAGTTCGTGATGCCACCCACGGTGCGTGGTAGGGTGGGATACCACAGCTGCTGATGGTGAGGGAGCCCAGTGGCGGTGGTATGGCAGCAAGGTGTTTAACCCCTCTGTGGGTAGGGGGTTTGTGCCCCGGGGTCCAGGGGTGCTGGGGGTGACGTTGGGAGAAGGAAGGATCTCTGTGTACTCACTCAGTCCAAGAATACTGACACCGACAGCTTGTAAACCAGAGTTCTGAGCACCGCTGCAGCAAGGAGGGAGCACGCTTGGATCCGTGCCTCTGGTGTTGCTTGTTAGCCTGTGGCCTTTTCCGTGGTACCTTCTCACTTGTTGGACCCTATAGTCTGGAACTAATCGGGTCCCGCTCACTCATATGGCTAACGGAGTGAGCTTGCTCTCAGGGTTCACGCTCGTGATTTTCTGGACTGTGTTTGGGAAAGTCCTATCCCATCGGTGTGCTAGTACCCCGATTTTGGAGCGGGTGAGGGATGAATCTTGAAGACTTCACCCCTATCGGGTAAATTACCAGGACGCTTGAAGCTACTTCCCGGCCTAGGGTCCACGTACTCTGTCGTGCCCTGGCCCCTGCCCGGAGATGGCTCAAGGCCTCCGGCTGACCTCGACAATCCGTGCCCCTTGACATGATCCCCTGCGACCGGGGTTCCAGCTCCCACCAGGCCCAGACCAACGTCTGCCACCTAGTAGACTCAAGGAGCCCTGTTCCTGACCTCCTCTCTCTCTCTCCTCCAAATGACAACTCTCCTCTTTTCTCACTTTCCCCTACCAACCTCCCAAGTGGGCGGCCCTATTTCTTTCAGGCCCCCAATGGTGTGTCTGGTGAGTGTGGTGTAAAGTGTTCCTAGGGTTTTGACTGGCTCTGATTTTAGCAACACCAAAGGACAAGGATCCTTAACCAAGGAGGATTGGATACTGTGCAGAAGTGCAGGTTGCAAAATACCCTGTGATGACCTGATAGGCCAGGGCGTCACATGTGTGTGTGGTGATAGGGGGTGCATTGTATTTTGTGTGTGTGTGTGTGGTGATGATGGAGGGTGGACTGTATTGTGTGTGTGTTTGTGTAGGGGGTGATGGGGGGTGCATTATATAGTGTGTGTGTGTGTGTGTGTGTGTGTGGGAGAGGTAATGGGGGGTTCATTGTATTGTGTGTGGGGAGGGGGTAATGGTGGGTGCATTTTGTGTGTATGTGTGTGTGTGTGTGTGTGTGGGGGGGGGAGGGGTAATGGGGTGCATTATATTGTGTGTGTGTGTGGCGAGGGGTTGATGGGGGTGCATTGTATTGTGCATGTGCGCTGGGGTTACAAAAGAGCAGTTTGGGGGGAATATTTTACAGAGGGGCAACATGGGGGGATATTATGGAGAAGGGCAATATGGGGGGATATTATGGAGAGAGGCAGTGTGGGGGTAAATTACAAAGAGAGCAGTGTGGAGGGGACATTATGGAGAGAAGCTGTGCAAGGGGACATTATGGAAAGAGGCAGTGCGGGAGGTATTTTGGATAAGTGCAGTGTGGGGGGATATTTTGTGAAGGAAGCACAGCAATTTTAATCTCTTTATTAATGACCTTGTGGATGGGATTGATAGTACAGTGTCAGTCTTTGCCGATGACACCAAACTATGTAGGATATTAAAAACTGACCTGGATAGTACAATATTACAAAAAGATCTGGATAAGATGTCAGAATGGGCAGATACTTGGCAAATGAGATTTAATATTGATAAATGTAAAGTAATGTACCTAGGACGGAGTAATCCTATAGCTGCGTATACATTAAATGGAAGTAAACTCGGGACTACAGAACAGGAGAAGGACTTGGGTATTCTCATTACAAATAAGCTGAGCAGCAGCACTCAATGTCAAGCAGCAGCTGCTAAAGCAAACAAGATTTTAGGGTGTATAAAAAGAGAGATTAGATCCCGTGATCCCAACGTATTGTTACCCCTCTATAAATCACTTGTAAGGCCACATCTGGAATACGGGATCCAGTTTTGGGCTCCACATTTTAAAAAGGACATTCAGAAGTTAGAGTCAGTTCAAAGGCGGGCAACTAGACTACTACAAGGAATGGAAGGCCTCCCATATGATGACAGGTTGAATAAGTTATATATGTTTAGCTTAGAAAAAAGACGTCTCAGAGGAGATCTCATTTATATGTATAAATACATGTGTGGTCAATATAAAGGACTTGCACATGACTTATTTCTTCCAAAGACAGTACTAAGGACCAGGGGGCACTCACTGCGAGTGGAAGAAAAGCGATTCCAACAGCTAAATAGGAAAGGGTTCTTTACAGTTAGAGCAGTCAGACTGTGGAATGCCCTACCACAAGAGGTAGTAATGGCAGATACTATAACAGCTTTTAAAAAAGGGCTGGATGATTTCCTCAGTACACAAAACATTGTTGGTTATAGATGACTTAGTGACTAAATGTAGAACTGGTGGAGGAAGGTTGAACTAGATGGACCTAGGTCTTTTTTCAACCTAAATAACTATGTAACTATGTAATTATTTATTCAGGAGCACAGCATGCGAGATATTTATATTGATGGGGCAGTATAATTATACTTTTAATTTTAAAGGTTCTGTGTGGGGAAGTGCTGCTGAAGAATAAAGAGGGAGAGCTTCAGAGACAATCAGTGGACACGTGTTAGGGCCAGGTGGACGGGCAGACCCAGGAGGTGGATCCACTGGGCTGAACACCTCACCGAGGGCAAGGTGCCCGGTAGCAGGAGCACTACAGGTAGCAGGACAGTCCGTTCAGAGGAGTGTAGAAGTCCCTGGGACCACGGAGTCACTGAAGGTAGTCCGGGTGACGGAGCTCAGGTTCGGAGGCCGAGATGACATCAGGCAGAGTCCGGAACCGACGGAGCGAGAAGACGGGTCACCACAGGGATCGGAGATGGTATGAACTTGACGGGATGGCAGACCGTCACCGATCGGGGTTCGGGTATCGTCACAACCGGTTGGCGAGGCAGGAGCGGCTCTAGGAGAGAGATAGGTAAGTATACCACAAAACACAAGGAGACCTGACTCCTAGCTTAGCAAAACACGAAGAACAGGCCCCACCCACTTGGAAAGGATCTCCCTATATACCCTGTACCTGATTCTTCAATATCCTGTTGGAGGACACTGGCCCTTTAAGAGAGGGTCAATGACCGCGCGCGCGCCCTAATGCGCATGCGCGAGGCCCGGGTGCCAGAAGCCAGAGCAGGGAGCGGTGAACAGGAGGCAGGAGAGCCGGGCTGGAGCAGGGTTGCCGACGGGCGCCGGGAGCGGGGACCAGGCTGCCTGGGGACCGCAGGTGATGGGGCATGGAGGCTGTGGAGCGGTGGACGCCTGGCAGAGGAGCCGGGAAGCGAGGCAGGGGAGCCGGAGAGCGAGGCAGGGGAGCCGGAGAGCGTGGCCGGGGAGCCGGGGAGCGTGACAGTACCCCCTCCCCCACGCCCCCCTCCCCGCAACCGGGACAGGAAGGCACGTATCAGGGGAGTACCCACATTCTCCCGGGGTTCCCAGGACCTATCCTCAGGACCATACCCTGCCCAGTCCACCAGGAAGAACTGTCGGCCCCGCACGGTTTTCATGGCCACGATATCCCTTACCGCATAGATGTCATCATCAGCAATAGGAGGAGGAGCAGAACTGGCAGCAGCGGAGAAGGGACCAAGAACAACCAGCTTGAGCAGGAAGACGTGGAAGGAGTTGGGTATCCTCATCGTGGCCGGGAGCTGCAGCTTGTAGGAGACCTCATTTATTTTGCTGAGGACTTTAAACGGCCCGATGTAGCGAGGGCCCAGCTTGTATGATGGTAGCTTCAATCGGATGTACTTGGAAGCAAGCCAGACCAGATCTCCTGTAGAGAAACACGGAGGATCCAGACGCCTCTTGTCCGCGTGTCTCTTCATCCGCAGGGAAGCACGTCCAAGGGACGTCTTGACAGAGTCCCAAATTGTCGTAAAGTCACGGACTACAGCATCAGCAGCAGGGACATCCGAGGAAGAGGATACAGGTAAAGGGACGGAAGGCTGAAGTCCGTAAATGACGTGGAAAGGAGAGCTGGAGGAGGACTCACTGACGTGGTGGTTATGGGAGAATTCAGCCCAAGGAAGAAGCGTGGACCAGTCGTCGTGATGGGCGTTAACGTAGTGACGTAAGAAGGAGATCAAGATCTGATTGACTCGTTCCACTTGGCCATTCGACTGAGGATGGTAGGCTGAAGAAAAGTCCAGAGTCACTCTCAGATGTTTGCAGAGGGCCCTCCAGAAGCGGGAGGTAAACTGAGTTCCTCTGTCGGACACAATGTGTGATGGAAAGCCATGCAACCGGAAGATGTGCTGTATGTAAGCGTCAGCGAGTTCCTGGGCAGAGGGCAGTCCAGCCATAGGGACGAAATGAGCCATTTTGGAGAACCGATCCACCACGACCCATATGACTGTGTGTCCGGAGGACAGGGGCAAGTCCGTAATAAAGTCCATTGCAATGTGTTGCCACGGAACGGAGGGTATAGGCAGAGGCAGAAGACGACCATATGGCAGGTGTTTGGGCGTCTTGTTCCTGGCACAAGAGGAGCAGGCTGAGACAAAAGAAGCGACGTCCGTGCGAAGGGATGGCCACCAGTAGTGACGTACAATTGTACTCCATGTTTTCTTCTGACCAGCATGGCCGGCTATTTTCGAGGCATGGCCCCAGTGCAACACTTTTTGCCTGTCAGTCTCAGAGACATAGGTCTTCCCGGGCGGTATCTGGGCCAGGGTGACAGGGGCCACCGGAATGATTTTACTAGGGCAGATGATGGGCTGGGATGTCTCCTCCTCCTGCTCCATGGGCATGAATGACCTGGACAAGGCATCTGCTCGTACATTCTTGTCCGCGGGTCGAAAATGGAGCTGAAAATCGAACCTGGCAAAGAACAAGGACCACCTGGCTTGCCGTGGGTTCAGTCGCTGAGCGGACCGCAGGTATTCCAGGTTCTTGTTGTCCGTGTAAATGATCACGGGGTACACTGCTCCCTCCAGAAGGTAGCGCCATTCCTCCAGAGCCAGTTTGACTGCCAATAGCTCTCGGTCACCGATGGTGTAGTTGCGTTCAGGCGCTGAGAAGCTCTTGGAGTAGAAACCGCAAGTAACCATCTTCCCGGAGGAGGACTTCTGCATGAGCACTGCTCCGGCTCCCGAGGAGGAGGCATCCACCTCCAAGGTGAACTGTCGGTTTAACTCAGGACGGTGGAGCACAGGGGAAAAAGCAAATGCCTGTTTCAGGGAGCCAAACGCGGCGTCGGCCGCAGGTGACCAGTCCTTTGGATTAGCCCCCTTCTTGGTCAAGGCGGAGAGAGGTGCAATCAGAGCAGAGAAGTGAGGGATGAACTGACGGTAATAGTTTGCGAATCCCAGAAAGCGTTGGATTGCCTTCAGTCCGGAAGGAGGGGGCCAGTTGAGAATGGAAGAGACCTTCTCCGGGTCCATCTGCAGACCGGTATCGGAGATTACGTAACCCAGGAAGGGAAGAGAAGACTGCTCGAAGACACACTTCTCGTACTTGGCGTACAGACGATTCTCTCTCAGTCTTTGTAGTACCAGCTGCACGTTCTCTCTGTGGGTCTGGAGGTCCGGAGAGAAGACCAGGATATCATCAAGATACACCACCCACCACACAGACGTAGAGAAGGTCCCGGAACACGTCGTTCACCAATTCCTGAAAGACTGCTGGTGCGTTACACAGGCCGAAGGGCATCACACAGTATTCATAGTGCCCATCGCGAGTATTGAATGCGGTCTTCCATTCGTCCCCAGAGCGGATGCAGACCAGGTTGTAGGCACCCCGAAGATCCAACTTGGTAAACACACGAGCTCCTCTAAGCCGATCAAACAATTCGGGGATGAGCGGCAGGGGGTATTTATTTTTCACGGTGATTTGGTTCAATCCCCGGTAGTCAATGCATGGGCATAGGTCGCCCTCTTTCTTCTTAACGAAGAAGAAGCCTGCTCCCGCAGGAGAGGAGGATCTCCGAATGAATCCCCTTGCCAGGTTCTCCGTGATGTAGGCAGACATGGCCCTTGTTTCATCAGGAGACAGCGGATATATCCGTCCTCGAGGTGGTGTAGTTCCCGGGAGTAGGTTGATGGCACAGTCATAAGGACGATGTGGCGGAAGTACCTCTGACTCCTTTTTATCAAAGACGTCCGCGAAGGACCAATAGGCCGAGGGCAGTCCCGGTAGGGACTCCGGAACCGGAGGTCGTCGGATGGGCTGTATAGTCTTCAGACAGTTCTCGTGGCAAGAGGAGCCCCATCGGGTGATTTCACCAGTACCCCAGCTGACTGACGGTTTGTGTGTCCGTAACCAGGGGAGTCCCAGCAGGATTTGATGAGACATGTGTGGGAGGACGTAGAGAGCGATGGTCTCGGTGTGCAGGGCACCGATACGCAGTTCCACCGGCTTGGTGATCCACGAGATGGTGTCAGAGAGGGGTCTCCCATCTACAGAGGCAATCACGAGGGGTTTGTCGAGTGGAGTAACAGGCACCTGGTACTTGTCCACCGTGGCCTGCTGGATGAAATTGCCTGCTGCCCCGGAATCGAGGTACGCCTCGGCCGTGAACCGCGTCTCTCCCGTTGTCACTTGAACAGTCCACGTAACCGGGTCTGAGAGAGTCCCAGCACCTAGGGTGGCCTCTCCTACCAACCCTAGGCTTTGGAGTTTCCCGGCCTCTCTGGACAGGAGCGTAGAAGGTGTGTGCCCTCTCCGCAGTAGAAGCAGAGGCCCTTGGCGAGCCGTTCTGCTCGGCGTTGTTCGGACTGCCGCAAACGGTCAATCTGCATGGGCTCGTGGACAGAGACACCAGACGACGCTGACTGAAGTACGGCGGGCTTCTGCGGAGGAGAGGAATGCCATATCGGACGTCTCTCACGGGACACCTCTTTGGATCGTTCCTGGAATCTGAGGTCCACGCGGGTGGCTAGTGCGATCAGGGCATCCAGGGTGGAAGGAACATCGCGGCCTGCCAGCTCGTCCTTAATACGGCTGGAGAGTCCTTCCCAGAAGGCGGCGGTGAGGGCTTCATTGTTCCAGCCCAATTCTGAGGCCAAAGTGTGGAAGCGGATGGCATACTGCTCCACCGTCATGGTCCCCTGACGTAGCCTGAGGAGTGATGAGGCGGATGCGGCGGCACGTCCGGGTTCGTCAAAGGTGTTTCTAAATGCCTACAGGAAGTCCTGGATGTTAGTGGTCACAGGGTCCTCCTTCTCCCACAAGGGGTTCATCCAGGCCTGTGCCTCACCCTCTAGATGGGACATCACAAACGCCACCTTGGCTTGGTCGGAGGCAAACAAGTGCGGAAGCAGCTTGAAATGGAGGGAGCACTGGTTTAGGAATCCTCTGCAGGTCTTGGGATCTCCGGCATATCGGGGTGGAGAGGCCAGGCGGAGTTTAGAAGCTTCCGAGGTAGCCGCCACGGGAACCGTGGCCGTGGACTGTGCAGTAGTAACCTGAGATGCCAGGGACGTGGCAGATGCTTGCAGCGTGTGCAGGCGGGTATCCACCGAGGACATGAAGGCCAGCATGCGGGACTGGGTCTCGCGCTGTCGTACGAGTTCCTGCTGCAGGGTGCCCAGCTGGGCCGCTAGTGCTTCGGCGGGATCCATGGCCTGTTCTTACTGTTAGGGCCAGGTGGACGGGCAGACCCTGGAGGTGGATCCACTGGGCTGAACACCTCACCGAGGACAAGGTGCCCGGTAGCCGGAGCACTACAGGTAGCAGGACAGTCCGTTCAGAGGAGTGTAGAAGTCCCTGGGACCACGGAGTCACTGAAGGTAGTCCGGGTGACGGAGCTCAGGTTCGGAGGCCGAGATGACGTCAGGCAGAGTCCGGAACCGACGGAGCGAGAAGACGGGTCACCACAGGGATCGGAGATGGTATGAACTTGACGGGATGGCAGACCGTCACCGATCGGGGTTCGGGTATCGTCACAACCGGTTGGCGAGGCAGGAGCGGCTCTAGGAGAGAGATAGGTAAGTATACCACAAAACACAAGGAGACCTGACTCCTAGCTTAGCAAAACACGAAGAACAGGCCCCGCCCACTTGGAAAGGATCTCCCTATATACCCTGTACCTGATTCTTCAATATCCTGTTGGAGGACACTGGCCCTTTAAGAGAGGGTCAATGACCGCGCGCGCGCCCTAATGCGCATGCGCGAGGCCCGGGTGCCAGAAGCCAGAGCAGGGAGCGGTGAACAGGAGGCAGGAGAGCCGGGCTGGAGCAGGGTTGCCGACGGGCGCCGGGAGCGGGGACCAGGCTGCCTGGGGACCGCAGGTGATGGGGCATGGAGGCTGTGGAGCGGTGGACGCCTGGCAGAGGAGCCGGGAAGCGAGGCAGGGGAGCCGGAGAGCGAGGCAGGGGAGCCGGAGAGCGTGGCCGGGGAGCCGGGGAGCGTGACAATACGAAACCTCATCATGGCGTCTGTACTGCGTGGAAACAAGGGATGGGATCGACTCAGAAGATGTCACCTCTAAAGGTACCTGAATGTAAATGATTATTTGTGATATTGTCTGCGTCTTATCAGTATTGTGGTTCCTGTATGGTCTGGAGTCTGATAACAACTCCCAGCATCTCCTTACCATTGTTAAGGACAAGCTGGGAGTTGTAGATTCCGGCATCTTCCGAGCCTTCCCATTGATCTGCATTGTAAAATACAGAATGTTTTCCGAGTAGAAAACACCAGAAGAATGGAGCAGTCACTTCCTTTAATCACTTGGTGGTTTTAGAAACCTGAAGTGGGTAAATGATGCTCAAAAGCCTGAACCTGCGCACAGCAAGTAGATGCATAATGTCAATTTTTCATAGTAGTTTCCATGGTGGAATCTGCCCCCAAAAATTTCATTGCATATTCCCTAAGTGGTATGTATCCAAAATTATCACCAGTGAAAACGAGAGATTCCCTGATCACCTATCTGTAGAATAGGTCATCAATATTAATTAGTTCAGGGGAATCTGATTTTGTATCCCTGCCCATCAGCTATGTGACGACAATGCAGCATTATGTGGAGAGCGCAGCATCCTCTTCAATATCTGCGAAACACAGCTCTGTAGGGAAAGGTTCACCAGGTCCTGCTACTAAGAGCAATCAATAGGCCTGAGCTGTAATACTGGATGTGTTGAGGGTAAGAATTGGGTAAACTGAAATACTTAATTCAGCCATTTTACAGACCAAATTATATAGTTTAGTTGATGTAGCATAACACATATTTATGAATGCTTTTGTTTCTTACTATCTATTTCTTACTGCCTCAAATGGCAGTGGAAACCGGTCCTTTAGTGAACGGAGCCAAGGTCATAGAAGACCCACCTATCCTTTGGGCTATAGTACAGACTCTGCAGGGTCCACACCCTCTAAGATGAAATCCGAGAGAAAGGACGGAGGGAGTGATGTGTCCACTACCAAAGACTGTGATAGGAAAAGGTGCCAATGGAAAGGTGACCGAAAATGCATGGAAAGAAGATGCCATGATAGAGCTGCAAAAAGACAGTGCGCAGGGTCTAGTTTTGGCAGGTCTTCTGTTAGCTCCGTGCTGAGGTACCCCAACAGTAGCTGCTCTAGTGGACTGGCTAGCTCAGGGTCAGACCGGACGGTAGTTTCGAATAACAGTAGGTCTCACTACCACACTAACGATTGGAGGCGGTCTGACAGTGAGGCGTCTCTAAGAGGTGAGTTGACTGAACAGGGTTTGGTGACGGTGACAGACTGGGTTACAAGGGTCGGAGCCCAAGGCAGGCAGAGAAGAGTCTCTCGTCCGGAAGTGTATACAGGTACCAAGCTCGATGGCTTTAGGCAGAGGGGAGGGGGGGTATGTGACAAGGCAACCGGTTATATTGTGAATGACAGGTATGTACCACGGAAGTGGTGTGATCCTGGGAGTTCTTTCTGGTACATGTAGTACCACATCTTCCTATAGTATTGAATGGGCCAGGATTACGGATGGCTAAGAGATGGGTGGGAATGGCCATCCACATACCCCTACCTATGGGTGTTTCTGACACAGGTCTTAATTAGCTTGTTTGGCACATGGAGTCAGAGAGTGTGTGGACAAGTCAGTGTATGAGAAGCACTGCATGAGGAGCAGCCTCTGAGGGAAAAGAGGTTTTTTATCTCAGAGAGGTCTGAATCCTCTGGAAGGAACCCATATGAAGGAGCAGAAGGAGCAGAGGGTTGGCTTCACACGTGAGTGAGTGGACGCTGAGAGAGCCCCACTCAGGATGCTGGGAAGTATCCAAACCTGAGCGGGCGGACCGCAACAAAGATGGACCTGAAATCCGTGTTCTGGGGAAACTGCCAGCGAGAGGTAACGGGGCTGTTGGACTCAGTGAAAGAGGCACAGAAAGCTCTATGGTGTTAACAGACTGGAAGTGACTGAGTGGAGGCTGAAAGAGCTGCACTCAAATTAAGTGTATCTGAAATGTGCAGGAGTACCATGAGTTTAACGGACCTGAAATCCGTCTGTATTTCTGTTATGTTATGAGGAGCGGTTTATGCTGGAATTTTTTTAATAAACCATTTGGACTTTTTTAAGAGATTTGTGTTCCTGTGCTACCTCGGAAACACAGCCAAGTGAGTGACCCCCATCACATGAGCAGCCAAACTCTTACAATATATTCAGCGATTTTGCTTAATACAAAATGCCAGCACATGTAATTCAAAGATGGCACCTGCATCGTGGACAATGCCTAAGGTGATAAGTTCTGATTTCCTGGCTCCTGGTCCGCCCTATTCTGTTTTGTGATTCCTGTGTGCTGACTTCTGCGTGTTTTCTGACTACCCTTCTGCCTGCTGTTTTTGTACCTCGCTGCCCGATCTGGATTTGACCTCTGCTATGTTTTCTGATTACGTCCTTGCCTGCCGATTCTGTCCCTGTTCTGCTATCCCTGGTTTGACCCTGCCTGACGACTACTCTCATCAGACTGCAGCCTTCCACAGGTAGTGATCTCCAGGGCCCTGTGTAATTCCAAATCCCTGTATAGGGGTTAAAGGGTTTCAGGGTTCTGGGGGTCCTGCTTGGTGAGTGGGATCCCTCTAAGCTTCAACCAATTAAGGATTGGGTGCAACCCAAGTCTCTGAAAGCCTTGCAGCGTTTCCTTGGGTTTGCTAAATTATTATCGCAAATTTATTAGAGATTTTTCCAAAATTGCCAAACCCCTCACCGCTTTGACTAAAAAGGGGGCTGATGTGGTAAATTGGAAGCCGGAGGCGATTCATACCTTCTCTACATTAAAAGAATGTTTTTCCTCAGACCCAATTCAGCCTGACCTTATGCGTCCGTTTATTGTAGAAGTCGATGCATCCGAGGTTGGAGTGGGAGCGGTGCTATCACAAGGTCCTCCGTCTCTCACTCAGCTTGGTCCTTGTGCCTTCTTTTCCCGCAAGTTTTCTCCCACAGAGAGAAATTATGACATTGGTAATCGTGAGCTGTTGGCAATTAAATGGGCCTTCGAGGAATGGCGCCACTTCCTCGAAGGCGCCAAACATAAGGTCACAGTCATCACAGACCATAAGAACCTCACTTATCTGGAATCTGCTAAGAGACTCAATCCTAGACAAGCTAGGTGGGCATTGTTCTTCTCCAGATTTGATTTTGTGGTACCATTCCGGCCCGGTACCAAGAACACAAAAGCTGATGCACTTTCCCGTAGCTTCTGTCCCTCTCAGTCTGAAAACTCTGAACCAGTGCATATTTTAGCTAAAGGCATTATTATTATTATGTCATCTGTTTCCTTAGATTTGATAGAAGAGGTCCATAATACCCAAGACCAAGCTCCTGAAACCACTTCTGTACATAAACTGTTTGTCGCCCCCTCACTTTGCCTACGGGTACTCCAGGAATCCCACAATTCTGTGCTTGCAGGCCACCCTGGTATAGGCAGTACCCTCCGGCTAGTAACTAGGAATTTTTGGTGGCCAACCGTAGCGAAAGATTGTAAGGAATATGTACTGGCTTGTGAAACTTGTGCTTGAACCAAGGCACCCCGTACCCGCCCTGCCGGATTTCTCCAGTCCCTACCTACTCCAGTAAGCCCTTGGACACATCTCTCCATGGACTTCATCACTGACCTTCCACCCTCAGAAGGGAAGACTTGTATCTGGGTAGTAATGGATAGATTCAGCAAACAGTGTCATTTTGTTCCTCAGTCCGGATTACCCAATTCTGAAACTCTTAGCAAGTTGTTTATTAGGCATATTGTGCGGTTACACGGGGTTCCGGAAAATATTGTTTCTGACCGAGGAACTCAGTTCGTCTCGAAGTTCTGGAAGGCGTTTTGTAAAAAGATCAATATAGAGCTATCTTTTTTATCTGCCTACCACCCAGAGACCAATGGTCAGACTGAACGTTCCAATCAAACCCTTGAACAATATCTCCGGTGTTATGTGTCTGACCGTCAGTCTGACTAGGTGGAATATCTGCCGCTAGCTGAGTTCGCAATCAATAATCAGTATCAGGAATCCATCAAGACTACTCCCTTTTTCTGCAATTTAGGGTTGCGTCCACGTTTTGGTTCTTTTTCTTCCGCTGTGGTGGATACTCCTGAGGCTGACATAACTGTGGACAAACTGAAGGCTATCTGGTCTGAAGTGAAAGAGAACTTGCAGAAGGCAAAGGTTGGTCAAGCCTCCTCTGCTAATAAGAGACGTTCCAAGGGCCCTAGCCTTGGAGTTGGGGACAAGGTATGGTTATCAACACGGAATATTAAACTCAAAGTCCTTTCTGCTAAGCTGGGTCCAAGATTTATTGGACCTTACGAGATAATCGAGGTAATTAATCCCACAGCTTTCCGCCTGCAACTCTCTCCATCCTTTAAGATATCGAATGTGTTCCATAAGTCCCTTCTCAAGTTATATCGTGTCCCCATTCACCCAGTCAGTGCCCCCCTCCTCCTGTTTTGGTTGAAGGTAACTTGGAGTATGAGGTACAGAGAATACTTGATTCCCGTATTGTCAGAGGGGCGGTACAATATTTGGTGCATTGGAGGGGTTACGGTCCTGAGGAGAGGTCATGGGTCCCAGCGAGCGATATTCATGCTAAGGGTCTGGTCCGGCGGTTTCACCTCCAATTTCCTGGCAAGCCAGGTTTTGAGGGTCTGGAGGCCCCTCATGGAGGAAGGGGGGGTACTGTTACGTCACCACCGGAGTCCGCTCCAGCGACTTCTGCTCCGATTGCCAGGCGATGCCGTGTTCCTGCCGTGGATGGTGCTGGTGATGGGAGAGGAGTCGATGCCAGCGGCAATGGTGGGCGCAGGCTCCGATCATCCACTGGGATGGGTTATCTTGGGATCTGCAGTACCACTGGCTGACTATGGGTGGCGTGTGTCTTCCAGCTGAAATTGCCAGCGTTCAGCTACAGCCAATGGGAAGACACCACACCCTTCTTAGTTCCCCTTCTGTCTGCTGACCTCTGCCAGAGATAGTTCTGATTTCCTGGCTCCTGGTCCGCCCTATTCTGTTTTGTGATTCCTGTGTGCTGACTTCTGCATGTTTTTTGACTACCCTTCTGCCTGCTGTTTTTGTACCTCGCTGCCCGATCCGGATTTGACCTCTGCTACGTTTTCTGATTACGTCCTTGCCTGCTGATTCTGTCCCTGTTCTGCTATTCCTGGTTTAACCCTGCCTGACGACTACTCTCATCAGACTGCAGCCTTCCACAGGTAGTGATCTCCAGGGCCCTGTGTAATTCCAAATCCCTGTATAGGGGTTAAAGGGTTTCAGGGTTCTGGGGGTCCTGCTTGGTGAGTGGCTTCCCTCTAGTCTGTCCATTACATTCCACCTGAGTCTGTTGATCTAGGCAGGCGTTACACATAGCTAACGAGATGTTGATGGGGTCACGGAATTCGTGAAGCACATCCAGCTTAGTTAGCGACATTGTTGCGTGTGAAACGTACAAATGACTGGTAACGATCAAAATTGCTCACCTAATCGCTGATCTTTGACACGTTGTTGATTTTCATAATATTGTTGCTCGTGCTGGACGCAGGTTGTTCGTCGTTCCTGAGGCAGCACACATCGCTATGTGTGACACCCCAGGAAGGACTAACAACACCGTAGCAAGGAGAAAGGACGGGACTCAGCACCAATTCCAGGATAGGAAAAATATAAATCCAACGAAAAATATATAAAAGTGTAGAAACTTTATTCAACGATTAAAAATCCAAGAGAAACATCATCGGTTCCATGAAAACATCATGGCTTGACGCGTTTCGGACAGTTGGAATGTAGATAAGTCCTTAATCATAAGCATAAAAATACACAGTGGAACCAAACATATAAAGCTTACCAAGTTTTCATGGAACCGATGATGTTTTTCTTGGATTTTTAATCGTTGAATAAATTTTCTACACTTTTATATATTTTTCGTTGGATTTATATTTTTCCTATCCTGGAATTGGTGCTGAGTCCCGTCCTTTTTCCTTGCTATTGCCTCTACGGACCTGCCTGTCCGGTGGACATCCTGCATCCCATCTGAACTGAGCGGATACATATACGGGTGAGCTGAATTTTTCTTTCTTTGTTCCCCACTAACAACACCGTACCTGCGTCCTCCGGCAACGAGGTGGGCGTGTCTTTCCTTCGGCTGCTCACCGCCCCTCCGCTTCTATTGGCCGCCTGCCGTGTGACGCCACACGAACCACCCCCTTAGAAAAGAGGCAGTTCGCCGACCACAGCAACGTCGCTAGGCAGGTAAGTATGTGTGACGGGGACTAACGATATTGTGCGCCACGGGCAGCGATTTGCCCATGACGCACAAACTACGGGGGCGGGTGCGATCGGCAGCGACATCGCTAGCGATGTCGCTGTGTGTAAATGGGCCTTTAGTCCATTATTTAAAGCTGTTGTATTCAGACAGAGCTGTCTGCTTTGACCAATAATTTTTTCAAAATAAATGCTTGGTATTCCCGGGATAGACACTGAGTAGCATGGGTGAGCCGCTTGAAGTGTAAAAGCAAAGCAGTGTGAACTTCAGCAAGTCAGGCACCTGGCACTGGTTTTGAGCACTCTGGTGGATGGGGTTCATGGGTCAGCTCTGTTTTAATTGAGTACTGTGTGGTGGAACTTGGGCAATGACAGCTGTGAGGGTTAAAGGGGTGGTTCACCCATTTTTTTATTTTCTGTATGAGTTCTACTTACCATTCTAGGCGTTTTCTCCATTGGCTTCTGGTTCCATTTCTGGCATTGAGCGGCGCTATCCTGCACGCTCAGTGCCTGTCACATGACCCCCTGGAGCTGTGGCCGCCAGTATCCTCTTACCTCCCGGCAAGTTACGGGCTCTCAAACTTGACGGGTACGTCAGAGGAGGCTGGAACCACTCAGATTGAGTGACAGGGCTGTGGGCGGTGACTACCGCACGTCACAGCCCAGCATCGAGGGGAGGAGACGGAGGATGTCAGTGTGGAGCCGCCTGAGCGTCCTGAAGATGGTGAAGCACGGGGCGCCAGGGTGGAATACAGGGGGTGTTCTTCAGCTGAAATCCCCCCCTGCACGTAAGTATCTGATCACACTATCCACCCGCCCGCTCTGCTGTGATGTCAGGAGAGCGGCCAGTGTCGGGCAGTGTGATCATGTGCTCCTCCCACCAGCACTACAGGACGCAGCAACCAGCAATTCACTGACAGGCATGTCACCGCTGTGCTCTGCCACCTGTCCTGCTGCATGGGACCAACTGTCTGCACTCTGTCACCTGCACCACTAGTCACAGAGTGGAGCAAGTTGGTGACAGAGCACCTCTCCCCCCTCTCTTCTTTCCCCAATCTCTTCTCTCCCCCAACTCTTCTCCCCCTCCCCTCTTCCCCCTCTCATCCCTCTCTCCTCTCCCCCCTCTTTTCCCTCTCGCTCTCTTTTCCCTCTCGCTCTCTTTTCCCTCTCGCTCTTTTCCCTCTCGCTCTCTTTTCCCTCTCGCTCTCTTTTCCCTCTCGCTCGCTCTCTTTTCCCTCTCTTTACCCCTCTCTTTCTCCCCCTCTCTCTCTTCCCCCCCCTCGCTCGCTCTCTTTTCCCGCTTTCTTTTCCCGCTCCCTTTTCCCGCCCTCTTTTCCCGCTCTCTTCCCCCCTCGCTCTCTCCCCCCACTCGCTCTCTCCCCCCCCTCGCTCTCTTCCCCTCCTCGCTCTCTTTTCCTACACCCTTCGCTCTCTTTTCCTCCACCCCTCGCTCTCTTTTCCTCCCCCCCTCGCTCTCTTTTCCTCCCCCCCTTACTCTCTTTTCCTCCCCCCTCGCTCTCTTTTCCTCCCCCCTCGCTCTCTTTTCCTTCCCCCCTTGCTCTTTTCCTCCCCCCCTCGCTCTGCTCCCCCCCTCGCTCTCTTACCCCCCTTGCTCTCTTTTCCTCCACCCCTCGCTCTCTTTTCCTCCACCCCTCGCTCTCTTTTCCTCCCCCCCTCGCTCTCTTTTCCTCCCCCCTTGCTCTCTTTTCCTCCCCCCTCGCTCTCTTTTCCTCCCCCCTCGCTCTCTTTTCCTTCCCCCCTCGCTCTTTTCCTCCCCCCTCGCTCTCTTTTCCTCCCCCCTCGCTCTCTTTTCCTCCCCCCTCGCTCTCTTTTCCTCCCCCTTGCTCTCTTTTCCTCCCCCCTCGCTCTCTTTTCCTCCCCCCTTGCTCTCTTTTCCTCCCTCCCTCGCTCTCTTTTCCTCTTCCCCCTAGCTCTCTTACCCCCTTGCTCTCTTTTCCTCCCCCCCTCGCTCTCTTTCCCCCCCCTCACTCTCTCCTGGCATGGTCAGTACAGAAATCTCTCCATTGTGGAGGGGTGAGAGGGAGTAATAAACATGGAGTCCCTACTTGGCCTGACATTAAGAATCTCGGGCTTTATACCAGCTGGTAAAACATAGCTGGTATTAACCCCTTATTACCCAGCGTGCCACCTGCCACCAGGGCCACTGAAGAGTTGGATACAGCGCCAGAAGATGGCGCTTCTATGAAAGCGCCATTTTCTGTGGCGGCTGTGGACTGCAATTCGAAGCGGGGGCCCCAGAAAGTTTGGGCACCCTGCACTGCGGATTCCAATCCCCAGCTGCCTAGTTGTACCTGGCTGGACTCAAAAATTCGGCGAAGCCCACGTCATTTTTTTTTTTAATTATTTCATGAAATTCATGAAATAAAAAAAAAAAGGGGCTCTATATTTTTGGTTCCCAGCCGGGTACAAATAGGCAGCTGGGGGTTAGGGGCAGCCCGTAGCTGCCTGCTGTACCTGGCTAGCATACAAAAATATGGCGAAGCCCACGTCATTTTTTTTTTAATTTCATGAAATTCATGAAATAAAAAAAAAGGGCTTCCCTATATTTTTGGTTCCCAGCCGGGTGCAAATAGGCAGCTGGGGGTTGGGGGCAGCCGTACCTGCCTGCTGTACCTGGCTAGCGTACAAAAAATATGGCGAAGCCCATGTCATTTTTTTAAAAACGTTTTCAGGCAAAAACCTTTATAAAAAAAAAAATGCTTCCCTGGATTTTTATTGCCAGTGAAAGTAACACCAAGCAGCGGGCGTTAGCAGCCAGTAGCTGCTTGGGTTACCCTTAGCAATAGAAAATGCAGCGGGAGCCCACAAACAATGTGATTTTTTGGTTTTTTTTATTTTTAATGAATTTTTAAAAAAAAAAAAATCGACATGGGCTTCGCCCATCGAGCACCAGAGCATTTTACTGCTCATTCATCCCAAGTAATCAGATGACTCCAGTGTCGGACGATTACTTGTTCTGTGTCCCCCTGCATCCATCGCAGCGTGTACAGGCTGTGAGGTCACCTGAGTTCAGTCCAGCACTGGAGTCAGCTCATCTGAACTCAGCTGAACTCCCGCCCGCACACGCTGTCATGGATGCAGGGGGACACAAAACAAGTAAGGTCTAAGCCACACTACGAGAAAAACAGTGCAAGTGCAGTGCGATAAAACATCGCATTCCACTCGGGCCAATATTAGCCTGTGTGTCAGCGCACATGAGCAATTATTTTCTCAGCCCTAATTGGACCGAGAAAACAATCGCAGCATGCTGCAATTGTAATGCAAGACTCTCTCTTTTACCCATTCAAGTGTATGGGGTGAGAGAAAAATCGCACTGCACTTGCGGTACATCGGTGGACTACGGAGGAGAGAGGGAGAGAAATCCCTCCCACCCCTCCTCAGTGCTGGCCCACCCCTCGAGTGCCGGACCGCCCCCCACAGCTGAGGTCTGCTCGCACAGTCAGACCTCAGTCGCAGGGACACACGCTCATGACACTCAGCTCTGCTGTACTGAGCGTGAGCCGAGTGTAATGCGAGGGGATCGCAGTAATCCCCGTGTGGCCCCAGCCTAATCGGCCGACACTTGAGTCAGCTGATCTGAACTCCTGTACATACAGCCCGCACACACAGCCCACACACGGTAACATGTGATCGTCAGCAGGGAGTGACTGCTGTTAAGGCTACATTCACATGACCGTTTCATTTTTTGCGGGCCTCAAAAAACTGTCCTTTTTTTTCACGGATGCATCCGTGTGGCATCCGTGTGACATCTGCGTGCCTTCCGTTTTTTTTGCGGACCGCAAAAAATGGAAGCAGCAAGAAAGATAAATAGATGAGTAGATATAGAGATGGATAGATAGATATAGAGACAGAGGGATAGAGGGATGAATGAATGAATGAATGAATGGAGGGAGGGAGGGATAGATAGATGAGAAAGACATATATAATGTCCCACCTCCCTGCATATTCTAAGCTGGCACCCTTTTGTGACTTTCATGTGGCACTAAGGTGCTTAGTCTTGTATTTAGCCAAAAAATAAATAAATAATAAAAAAAGACATGCGGTCCCCCTATCTTTTGTAGCCAGCTAGGGTAAAGCAAATGGCTGCAGCCTGCAAACCACAGCTGGCAGCTTCACCTTGGCTGGTAATCCAAAACAGAGGGCACCCCACGCTGTTATTTTAAATAAATAATTTAAAGCAAAAAACACGGGGTCCCCCGAAATTGGATCAACAGACAAGGTAAAGCGGACAGCTGTGGTCTGGTATTCTCAGACTAGGGAGGTTCACCGTTATTGGACTCTCCCCAGCCTAAAAATAGCAGGCTGCAGCCGCCCCAGAAGTAGCGCATCCATTAGATGTGCCAGTCCTGGTGCTTTTCCCAGCTCATCCCGTTGCCCTGGTGCGGTGGCAAACGGGGTAATATATGGGGTTAATACCAGATGTGTAATGTCACCTGGCATCAAGCCCTGGGGTTAGTGATGTCAGGCGTGTATCAGATACCTGACATCACCAACCCAGGCAGTAATAAAAAAAAAAAAAAGACAACAAACACATTTTTATTTGGTAAAACACTCCCCAACACATTCCCTCTTTAACCAATTTATTAGAAAGAAAAACAAATCCAGGTCTGGTGTAATACAAGGGGGTCCCACGACGATCCATACCATAGTCAATGAAGAACAGAATGTTCCCTATTTGCTGGGAGAGCCGTGCAGTGACCTGAGCTAACATCAATAGGTCAGCCCAGGTCACTGCAGGGCATGACGAGTGCTGCTATCAGGAGGTGTTAGCGAGGTATATTACCTGCGATGATCGCTGAACTCCTGACAGCAGCGCTGTCACCGAGTTCAATGACCGCCACTTTCACAAACCAAGTATCGCGAGTGGCCCGTGACGTCACCACTAGTCACAGTCTCGGGTCGACAGCGAGAGGTGATGTGACAAGCGGCGGGCATAGAAGGCAGTGACGACCGCTGACGTCAGGAGGGCAGGACTTCATCACCGTAGGTAATGAACTTACTAACCTCCTGACGGTAGCGCTTGTCATCCCCGCGGCTTTTGACACTGCAGCGCGGGCCGCTGCTGACACTGCTGAGCGGGCAGCCGCAGGGCTGGGGCTGGAGCGTGACACTGACTGCACGGGCACCCGGCAGAATTCACACGGAAGTGCTTCCGTGTTGCTTCCGGGAATTTTGCGGACCCATTGACTTGTATTGATTCACGGTTCATTATTACGGAACAGAATAGGACATGTTCCATCATAACGGAGCGGACATACGGCATCCGATATGTTTATTTTTTTGTAGGATCGGATGCACATGGAAGTGCTACCGTGTGCCATCCGATCCTACACAAAAGACATTGAAAAGATGGTCCTGTCCGTGGGTCCGCAAAAAGACAGGAACTGATCAGGACAGAGGGAACGATCATGTGAATGAGCCCACCTGCAGCCATTGCAGCGTGTGCGGGCTGTGAGATCAGGAGTCAGCTGACTCCAGCGCCGGCCGATAAATTCTGTGTCCCGCTGCAGAAGGATCCGGTAAAATAACGGTTGCATGTGCTGCACATTTAATCCACAGGATCCGGTCATATGCGGTTTGCGGATGATACGGACGACACACAGACTAGGCAAGAGGGAAAAAAGCAATCTCATGACCCCTTCACTTTTTTTCCCCCCAATTATTTTTTTCACATGTTGCGCCGGCTAATAATCATAATTTCTGTACACACACACTTTCTTCCCCTGGGTGTGCAGAGCTGGGAGCTGATGCTGCTGTCTCTGTGTGATTGCTCTCAGTGCATCCACAGGGAAGAGGCAGGAGGAGACTTTGGGTGGAGAGGAGAGTGGGGGTATTAGACACAGTGGGTGTGTTAGATAAGCTAGACACCGCCCTAGAGCCACAAAGAATTCTGGGACTTGTAGGAACTGAACCCAGGAAGTCAGAAGAGAGATTAACCCCATCAGAGCTGGAGCCAGCAATAAGCATGTGCTGCTAGTGCACAATAAAAGGTAATTTTGCTGAAAAAACATAATAGATGTGTTGAGGGGCACATATTAGCAAGATTTATCAGAAAAAAAACAGTTTTGGTAACTGGACAACTTTTTTAACCGTGTAAATAGGCTGTTAATGGGCCTTTTTTTTTTTTTTTCTTTTTACAATTCGGTGGTCTGTGGTGGAACATTGTCAATCTTGGGTTTGTGGGGAGCAATACAAAACCTAATAAAAATCATTTGAACAGGAATGCAGGCTCCGTATGGCAAATTTGTTAAACGTCTTGCTCTGTGAGGAAGAACTGGCTACTTGGCTGTATGGGCCCACTGTGTAAAGAGGCTCTGTTGAGGCCTCGATTTGAAATTTACTGTTTTTGGCTAAACTGGCAGTTTTCAGTGTGGGTGACTACTTGGGAACACAGGATTTGGAATGGCCTTTTTTTAAATTGCTTGTCTGTGCAAAATCTCTGAAATCCATCTCTGTGGGGTAACTGAAAATGTTTAGGTTCTGCATTTACTTGCTATGTAACCAAAGCTACTAGGGTGACAGAAGCCCTTTAAGTCATTTACCTATCCACATTTATTTGCAGGGAAATTGTCATGCTCTTATCCCCATTCAGGTTCTTTTTGCATTTCCCTAGCCCTTACTAAAACCATTACACCCATTCAAGTTCCTTTTGCACCCCCCTACCCTTACTACAACCATATTACAGCCTCAAGCTTGGGCTCCCATTTGTCTTGTATGGAGTTTGGGGTTAAGTTTGGTGTCAAGTTTGCTCATCGATCCCAAATTGTTTATTTTCTCGTGTTTGTTTGCAGAGCACGAATATCCACAGGTCCACTCATCACTACTGATGATTCCAACACCCATGCAATGCTAAGGAGATCCTAAAAACATGCACTGTTGGTGGGATATGAGGACTGGAGTTGGGGATCACTGCTTTATAGGGACCCGCTATATAGAAGTCTGCGCTATGTGCACTATGCTGGATCTTCAGACAATAATTAAATAATTAAATAGGGGGCTCTACCCAACAGGGATCTTCGCAGGTACAGATAAACTGGTAAGTAAAAAAATAGAACAAAAGAAATGTGCCAACAAGCAGGATCACTGCAAAATAACATACCTGCACCCATCATCACCACACACACCGGCACTACCGTACCCATCATCACCGCACACACCGCCACTATTGCACCCATCATCACCGCACACACCGGCACTACCGTACCTATCATCACCGCACACACCGCCACTACTGCACCCATCTTCACCGCACACATGCAGGCATTACAGCCCCCATCATCACCGCACACACCGGCACTACCGCACCCATCATCACCGCACATACACCCACACTACTGCCCCCATCATCACCGCACACATGCAGGCACTACCCCCCATCATCACCGCACACATGCAGGCACTACCGTCCCCATCATCACCGCACACATGCAGGCACTATAGCCCCCATCATCACCGCACACACCGGCACTACCACCCCCATCATCACCGCACACACCGGCACTACCGAATCCATCATCACCGCACACACACCGGCACTACCGCACCCATCAACAACGCACATACACTGGCACTACCGCACCCATCATCACCGCACACATGCAGGCACTAGCGCCCCCATCATCACCGCACACACACCGGCACTACAGCCCCCATCATCACCGCACACACACCGGCACTACTGCCCCCATCATCACCGCACACACACCGGTACTACCTCAGTGACGTCACCACTGACAGCGCGATTCACTTCAGTTTCTGCGTGGAGCTCACAGAGAGAGGCGGTGTTTTATGGCTGCTCTTGTCAGCTTCCGATGTAGCAGAACTGAAAGCGTCATGGGACCTCTGTGGATTACGTCGGACCTGGAGGGGTATTTGGGGATTTAAAGAAAATGGTGAAAGAGGGTGTTTTTTTGTCTTTATTCCAAATAAAGGATTTTTTTCGGGTGTATGTGTTTATTTACTTTCACTTACTGGTTAATCATTGGGGGTGTCTCAGACACCTGCCATGATTAACCTAGGACTTAGTGGCAGGTATGGGCTGCCATTAACTCCTTACTAGCCTGATTGTCACCGCACGAGGGCAATTCGGGATGAGCTGGGTAGAATCCCGGGACTGTCGCATCTAATGGATGCGGCAATTCCGGGCGGCTGCTGGCTGATATTGTTAGGCTGGGGGGCTCCCCATAACGTGGGGCTTCCTATCCTGAGAATACCAGCCTTCAGCCATGTGGCTTTATCTTGGCTGGAATCAAAATGAGGGGGGACTGCACGCCATTTTTTTTTTAAATTATTTTTTAGTATTTATTAGTATTTATTGTACTGCACGATATAGACCCGCCCACCGGCAGCTGTGATTGGTTGCCGTGAGACAGCTGGCACTCAGCGTGGGTGTGCGTCTGACTGCAACCAATCATAGGCGCCGGTGGGCGGGGGAAGAAGTGAATACGAGATGGAATAATGAGCGGCTGGCATTTTCAAAAGCAGGAGAAGACGCCAGAGCAGTGTGACAGCCGTGCAGCGCCGCATCGGTGATCAATGAGTATGAGAGAAGGGTGAGAGGGAGAGACCAACGGACTGAGAGAGATAGAGATCGAGAGAGAGAGACAAACCAACAGACCGACACCGGCAGAGAGAGAGAGACCGACAGATAGAGAGAGACCAACCGACAGAGAGAGACCGAGAGAGAGACCGACTAACAGAGAAAGAGAGAGAGAGACCAGGAGTGATTTTAAACGATTTAGATCGTTCTGCTGGACATGCTGAGCATGCTCAGTAGAACACGATGGAATCCTGCACTGGAATCCGTCGCCAAATGCATTGCGGCGGAATCCGCCACCATAGACAATCATTATACTTGTTGGCGGACGGAATCCGCCAAGGTGCGTCGTTTCGACGACAGCAAAAACGTTGCATGCTGCGTTCAATCCGCCCGGAGCTCCGTCAAGATAACTCTGCGTCGGCCGGCGGATGCAACGCAGACACTATGGGGAGATAAGGTATGCACACCAGTGACTATGTAAGGGGAATACATGAAATAGCAGAAACTGCTGTGTGAATACTGACTTGAAAAATCCAATAGCTATATGTAAGAGTGAAAATGTGAAAAAATGGAATCTGCATTACTGCCATGAACATATGAATCAAGTTAGTAGTTTTTCGTTTGTGAACCCTCCCCAACCACACCTATTGCCAATCCATATCATACGCATAAATAGCCTGGGTCTCAGCTTCCCATACACGGTAAGTTTTTTAACTGCATGAGAGGACACACACAAGCTAGGGACCCCAACGTAGAGAAATACTTTGGCGTAGTGTTGGGGCTCTATTGCATTGATCAATTCAGTAGCTAAATTTCTCTTGATTCATATGTTCATGGCAGTAATGCAGGTTCCATTTTTCACATTTTCACTCTTACATATAGCTATTGGATTATTCAAGTCAGTATTCACACAGCAGTTTCTGCTATTTCATGTATTCCCCTTACATAGTCACTGGTGTGCATACCTTATCTCCATATAGTGATGCTTTTTTAGGTTTTTGCACCCAGTTCAGACTTAGAATGGAGTTCCAAACGTTATTCCTTATTTGCAACGCAGACACTGGCGTCTCAGTGCATCGTCAATACAACTCTATGGGAAATAGCGCAAGCGTTAACGGACGGCACTATTTTGGATTTGCGATGAACGCAAGTGTGAAAGTAGCCACAGCTATCGGAAGAAGGGGAGAGAAACAACGAAAATGAAAACAGAAAATCTCCCCGGGGTGAAGGGGTTAAAGTCAGACCAATTATCTCCTTTCCTTGTCAGATCAGCCGCAATTGTCTAATACACAATAAATAGGTATAAAACATTATGTGACAAATTTGTTTCACTTTTTACACTGCAGACAAATGGCTACCATATATCCAATGTATGGCCTAAAAGTGTGAGCATCTCCTTCGCCATCAATGCCCCACTTCTCAATACTTTCTCATGTAATTAATATATAGCCCCCAAAAAAGTCCTAGAGAAGTGAGTTATTGCTGAAACTGTTTAGAATATCCTTAATTGTGGCCAGGAAAAAGAAGAAATCAGTGAGTGTCACCAAGTAGCCTCCAGGGACGGAGACAGTACGAGAGCGGCGCGGTGCCCAGCAGTTTCCAGCAGAGGGAGCTCGTGCAGCCATAGATGCAGTCAGTCACGCTTTTTGCTGCTGGATTTTGTCCCTCCCTGGCTACCGTAGAGCTCAGGGCTCCAGACAAGCAGTCGTCCCCACGTGTTGAAGCCGGATACGGAGCAGAAGCTGCCGGGGCGGGCACCGTTGGCAGCAGGTTAGCACCATGTCAGGGGCTGCAGGCACAGCTGGATGAGTGTACGGTGTGTGCAGAGCCGGACACGTGTGCTGCTCTCCGAGCCCACATGCTTTATGTAGCTGCTGTGTATGAGAAAGCAGCAGGGTGTGCATGTGATGGCAGAAAGCTGCAGATCCCCCTATCTGGCACTCTATTGGGCACATTTACCCCTCCCCATCTGTCTCCTTCTGACCATCCCCATCAGACAGCCCTCAGCCATCTCCCCAACCAGGAACACTGGGATAAGCAGCTGTCAGGCTGCTCTGGAGCCCCTGATCTCTGTGGGGCTAAACATCAGACATCATGGCCAGATCTCCATATGCCGCAGCCAATTGTGTTTTTCCTCATAACATGGTAGTAAAACCCCAGAGAGAAACTTCTGTCATCGCTAGTGTCGACGAGTGAGCATTACCATGTTCGGGTACTCGTATCTAATGTAGAGTGAGCACTAACATGCTCGGGTACTCGTATCTACTGATTAGTGAGCACTACCATGCTCGGGTACTCGTATCTAGTGTAGAGTGAGCATTACCATGTTCGGGTACTCGTATCTAATGTAGAGTGAGCACTAACATGCTCTGGTACTCGTATCTACTGATTAGTGAGCACTAGTGATGAGCGAGTACTAAAAAGCTCGGGTGCTCGAGGCTCGGGCCGAGCATCCCAAGATACTCGTGTACTCGGCCCAAGCACCGAGCCCAATATTATCCTATGGGAGACCCGAGTATTTTTGTGAAATGACCACCGGCAGCATGTAGAAACCCTAAAAATGTCACAAAAGTCTCAGAAGAGTGCTCAAATGACATGGCAACAGCATGGGGAAGACCCCTTGAAGCATTTATCACTCAAAAGTCACAGCTGTGAACAATTTTGTCCGCGTTTTACGCCATTTTTACGGACTCACCAGAAAACCTTCCAAAATGACACCAAAATGAATTTTCATGGTGGAAATGTTAAGGGCACATACCAAATAGTGAGATAGAGCTAATGTATGTTACTTTTTGAGATCAATACATGAAAGATTTTACGTAAAACATTGTGTGGCACTCCGATGTCCCTGAGAAGAGACGTACATGAAGGCCTCTTGAGTCTAATGTGCCCATTTTGAGGAACTGAGTCTTTGTAGTATTTTCCTTTGCCAGGGCAGTCCAAAATTGTGAGGTTCACCAATGCCCCTGCATACAGACGTGCATGAGGGCCTGTAAACCTGAAGTGCCCATTGTAAGGAAGTGGGTCTATTGTAGTATAGCCCTTAGGCAGGGCAGCCAAAAATTGGGAGGCTCCACGTTGTCCCTGGATAGAGACGTGCATGATGGCCTGTAAACCTGAAGTGCCCATTGTAAGGAAGTGGGTCTATTGTAGTATAGCCCTTAGGCAGGGCAGCCAAAAATTGGGAGGCTCCACGTTGTCCCTGGATAGAGACGTGCATGATGGCCTGTAAACCTGAAGTGCCCATTGTAAGGAAGTGGGTCTATTGTAGTATAGCCCTTAGGCAGGGCAGCCAAAAATTGGGAGGCTCCACGTTGTCCCTGGATAGAGACCTGTTAGGTTCTTAGTGCCTCCGTGCTTGCATTTAAAAACCACACGTGTGTGCCTGTTGGTGGCAGCTTTCCGCTGCACTTGTGTGCGTTTTGCAAAAACTTGGATATAACGCACAAGTCTAGTGAATACACGTCAGCACAGCATTGCAAAATGCACAAGGGCGTTGGCAAGGAACAAGGAAGTGGACGTGATGGTGGTGCAGGCAGAGACCGAGGTCGTGTGCAAGCTCTAATTTCGCCACAACAAAGGGCCACATCTAGTCGCTCGCACGTCCTGTCCCAAATTCTTGGGGACCGCAGCAGTACACCGCTCTTGAACCAAGACCAGTGTCAACAGGTTGTTAGTTGGATAGCGGATAATGCTTCCAGTCAGATTGGCACCACCACAAACACTCTGTCTTCCACACGGTCAAGTGTCAGTAGCCGTGATACTGCACCGCACATTTCAGAACCTGATCCTCCTTCCTACCACCAGGCCGAGTACACATCCACGGACATTACTGATCCTACACTTGGACACTCGGAAGAGCTGTTCGTTCACGTTTCCATTCACACATTCTGGCCTCTCGCCAGCTCCTGTTGAAGTGGGCCATGACGAGATTGTATGTACAGATGCCCAAATATTTGAGCAGCCACGTTCTCACGAAGTTGGCAACGTGTCTCAACAAGGGGTGGACGATGATGAGACACAATTGTCAGGAAGTCAGGAGGAGCAGGGTGCGGAAGAGGAAGACGACGTGGTGGATGATCCAGTAACTGACCCAACCTGGCAGGAGGATATGCAGAGCGAGGACAGCAGTGCACAGGGGGAGGGAGGCGTAGCATCCCAACAGGCAGTAAGAAGCAGGGTGGTGGCTCCAGGCAGACGTCAGGCAACTGTTCCCCTGAACAACACGACACAAGGTGCCTGTACAAATGTTAGGTCTTCCCGAGTCTGGCAGTTTTTTAAGTTGGCTCCAGATGATTCTAAAAAGGCCATTTGCAACACCTGCCGTGCCAGCATCAGCAGGGGTACCAAAACTAGCAGCCTGACCACCACCAGCATGATCAGGCACATGTCAGCCAAGCACCCGACTTTGTGGGATGTACAACAGAGTCGAGGAGCAGTGCTTGCTGATGTCACTGCTACGTCTTCGCTTGTTGTGCATGCGAGCCAATCCCCTGTCCATGCTGCCCGCGAACAAGCCTCCTCCGGCCCTGCACCTGCAGTTGCCCACGCAGAAATAACACCATCATCAAGCACGTCCTTGTCCCAGCGCAGCGTTCAGTTATCCATTCAGCAAACCTTTGAACGCAGGCGCAAATACACTGCCAACGCCCCACATGCCACACTTCTAAATGCTAACGTTTCGCGACTGCTTGCGCTGGAAATGTTGCCTTTTAGGCTGGTTGAGACAGAAGCATTCCGCGACCTGATGATGGCAGCTGTCCCACGTTACTTGGTCCCCAGCCGCCACTATTTCTCCCGGTGTGCCGTCCCCGCATTGCATAACCAACCACGTGTCACAAAACATCACACGTGCCCTGAACAACGCTGTTTCAGCCAAAGTCCACCGAACCACAGACACGTGGACAAGTGCATGTGGGCAAGGCCGCTACATCTCGTTGACGTCACACTGGGTTAATATTGTGGAAGCTGGGACCCAGTCTGAGCGAGGGACGGAACACGTCCTTCACACACCAAGTTTTGCAGGCCCTACCTCAGTCAGGGTTTCACCCACACTCTACAGCTCCGGAATGTCATGCTCCTCAGCCTCCTCCTCCTCATCCTCATCCACTTTACCCTCCACACCAGTCCCAAGCTGGCAGTGTCGCGGGCGGAGGAGGGGACGCTGCGCTCTCCCACTGCTCGGGTCCGGCTGCCGCTGCTCTACGGCTGCTGCTGCTCGGTGGCTCGAGCGATGGCCGGATCCTGGGGACTCGAGCGGCGCTCATCGCCCGTGAGTGAAAAGGGGTCGTTTGGGTGTTGGGGATATTGTCCGTGACGCCACCCACGGTTGTGGTGATTGTGTGGACACCACCGCTGCTCTGGACGGGGATCCCGGGAGCCTGTGACAGGGAGCAGCTTTGTTGTTATTTCTCCCCTCCTTGGGTAGGGGGGTTGGTTGTCACGGGGCCCGGTGATGGAGTAGAGATGGATGACAGGCGGGTTGCGGGGCCTGATGAGGTGCAGGGTCGCAGGGGCAGTGCTGTGCCGCACGGCACGGAGGTACTCACTCAGCCCAATGATGATGACACAGTTCACGGTAAAACAAGTGGCTGGATGGACGGGTCCCTCGGACGGCTGCGGTTGTTCCTCCCTGCAGGTTAGTGATGACTGTCTCTCCCTGCACCTAAGTTCAGTGTTGGTAGTGATGGTTTCCCACCGGTAACCCGCTCCCCGACCTGGATATGGGCCGGAGGAGCCCCTTTTGCCCACAGGCGCTGGCCCTGGGAGACGGTTGCCCTTGGCGGTGGCGGTGTCTCCCCTTCGCGGTTGGACGGTTGCCTTCTATCGTGACTTGGCTGTTTGGAAACCCTGAGGTCCCCTTCACTAACGGATTTGGCAAATTCACGGCGACACCAAGCCTTGCCGGGATCCGAAAGGCCCCTGCCAATGGTGCTGGCTTCTCTTTGTATACCGGTCCGGTACGGCCGGGTCACCACCCGTCCATGGTCCTTACGGCAGACTCCAATCGGCCTCCACTGCAGACGGTCACCACATCCTGCCAACCTTGCTGTCCTGTCCGGGCCACACACCCGGACCAACTTCAGGCTCTTTGCTGTCACTTTTCTCCTCTCTACTACTTTCCTCCTTCCACTTCCTTAGCTTAACTCTCACTGCCTGTGTTTTCCCTCCTCCTTGGTGGGTGGAGACCAACCGCCTGGCTCCACCCCCTGGTGTGGACAACAGCCCCTGGGGAAGGCAACAAGGATTTTGTGTTTTGACTATGATATGCCTGCAGGGAGTGTGGGGTGTGTAAGTGTTGTGCTTTGTGGCCCCTGGCTTGTCCAGGGCGACACAGAAGCACTGCAGCACTGCCTCGGCGAAGCGGCAACAGGCTGTGCTGAAGCTAATCTGCATAGGTGACAAACCCCACAATGCAGAAGAGGTGTGGACAGCTCTGAAACAGTAGGCAGATCACTGGCTCACACCTCTGAACCTAAAGCCAGGAAAGGTCGTGTGTGACAATGGCCGTAACCTGGTGGCGGCTTTGAGGCGAGGCCAGCTGACACATGTTCCATGCGTGGCCCATGTGCTCAACCTCGTGGTTCAGCGGTTTCTAAAGTCATAACCAGAGCTGTCTGATCTGCTGGTAAAAGTTCGCCGCCTGTCTGCACATTTTCGAAAGTCACCTACTGCTTCAGCCGGCCTTGCCGGCTTTCAGCGCCGTTTGCATCTTCCGGCTCACAGACTGGTGTGTGATGTCCCCACGCGTTGGAATTCAACTCTGCACATGTTGGTCAGGATATGTGAGCAGAAGAGGGCAGTTGGTGAGTACCTGCATCACCTAAGCCGTCGGGAAATGGGTCAAACTCCACACATAACACCTGAGGAGTGGAGATGGATGTCCGACCTATGTACCATCCGCCAAAACTTTGAGGACTCCACCAAGATGGTGAGCGGCGATGACGACATTATTAGCGTCACCATACCGCTTCTCTGCCTTCTAAAATGGTCTCTGCTCAAAAAACAACCATGATGCATTGCAGGCGGAGCGCGATGAGTTTGAGCAAGAAACAGTAGTGGGTGTGGGTGATAACACACAGCCCAGCCTCGTCTCATCACAACGTGCAGTGGAGGACTATGACGAGGAGGAGGATGAAGACATGGAGCAACTCTCTGGCCAAATTGAGGATATGACATGCAGTCATATCCTCGGTTCAGCGTGGCTGGCCAGAGGACAGGGTAGATGATGAGGAGGAGGAGGAGGAGGACAGCATGTTCAGTCATCGTGTTGGTCAGGATACTGAAGTGATGGCTGTTAAGAGTCTGGCACACATGGCTGACTTTATGGTAAGCTGCCTGTCTCGTGACCCTCGCGTTAAGAACATCTTGGCCGACAATCATTACTGGTTGGTAACACTGTTAGACCCACGCTAAAAGGAGAACTTTATGTCTCTTATTCCCGAGGCGGAGAGGTCAGGAAAAATGCAGCAGTTCCAGAAGGCCATAGTGACGGAAGTAGGCAAAGCATTCCCCTCACAAAACGCTAGCGGCATAGGTCAGGAATCAGTGGACAACCAAGGCGTACAGCCGAGAGGGGCACAAGTCCAATCCGCCAGAAGTAGGGGAACAGTCTTTAAGATGTGGGACAGTTTTCTCAGCCCCTCACATACCACAGCCCCTGAGGTGCGGGGTAGTGCCACAAGAAATCCTAAGTTTGCCCAGATGCTCAAGGAGTACCTTGCAGATCAAACAACTGTACTCCGACATTCCTCTGTGCCTTACAATTAATGGGTATCCAAGCTGGACACGTGGCATGAATTGGCTCTCTACGCCTTGGAATTCCTGGCCTGCCCTGCCGCTAGCGTTTTGTCAGAGCGTGTTTTTAGTGCCGCAGGTGGAATCATTACAGATAAACGCACCCGCCTGTCAACTGTAAATGCTGACAGGCTGACTCTGATCAAGATGAACAAGGGTTGGATTGGGCCAGACTTCACCACACCACCAGCAAATGACAGCGGAATTTAAAGTTTGTAACGGGATTTTGCCATGTACCTCCACTCACCCATGTTAACACACTTCTGGACTTTGGCTAATCGCTGGACTGCTCCTCCTTCTCCTCATGCGCCATCATGATGACCGTTACAATAGTTAGGCCGTTGTTTCAGGTATACCCCCAGTGGTAAATTTTTTCGCCCATTCTTTCTGAATGGGCATTACAACGACAGGAGACCCGCTCCTTTGCAATGGGAACAATGTTTTGAGGCCCTCATGCACATCTCTATCCAGGGACAATATGGAGCAGTACGCTGCCACCGACAGGCACACACGTGCGGTTTTTAAATGCAAGCACGGACGCAATAAGAACCTAACAGGTTTTTAGGAGCGACAATTACTGAGAAGTCTGACACTATCAGACACTGCTGACTGACGTGTATTCACTAGACTTGTGCGTTATATAATAGTTTGTGAAAAACGCACACAAGTGCACCTGTACGCTGCCACCGACAGGCACACACGTGCGGTTTGTAAATGCAAGCATGGACGCAATAAGAACCTAACAGGTTTTTAGGAGCGACAATTACTGAGAAGTCTGACACTATCTGGACTGTTTTAGACTGTGTACACCAGCCCCAGATATGATGAAGGCTGGTATACGGTCACCACTAGGAATGGCTATATACCCTGCCTGCCTGTATACTGTTACAATAGTCCTGACAAGGACTCTTCTGGTCACTAGCCTGTATTCCGACCTGGCTATACCCTGCCTGTATACAGCAACAATAGTCCTGAGAAGGACTCTGCTACTGTACTCCGACCTGGCTATACCCTGCCTGCCTGTATACAACTAGAATAGTCCTGAGAAGGACTTTTGGTCACACTGTTTGCAGCCCTGCTCCGGAAATAGCTATAAAGGGCCGCAAACCTTTCCCTGAAGCAGCGACACTCTCCCTGCACTGACTGTCTGGATGGCTGTGAGCAGAGCACAGCGCGCCGGCCGGTATAAAGGCTCGGTCACGCTGTGTGGGCCGGCCAATCACTGCAATTCCACAACTAACAGGGCTGTGGCATTGCAGTGGTCTGCCAGCCAATCCCTGCATGAGGGCTGGCTCTCAAAAGAGCGCCAACATGCAGGGATGAAGACCACGAGTACAGCACGAGTATCGCGAGATTACTCGGTCCCCGACGAGTAGCCCGAGTACAGTGATACTCGTGCGAGTACCGAGTAGTAACAAGCATGCTCGCTCATCACTAGTGAGCACTACCATGCTCGGGTACTCGTATCTAGTGTAGAGTGAGCATTACCATGTTCGTGTACTCGTATCTAATGTAGAGTGAGCACTAACATGCTCTGGTACTCGTATCTACTGATTAGTGAGCACTACCATGCTCGGGTACTCGTATCTAGTGTAGAGTGAGCATTACCATGCTTGGGTACTCGTATCTAGTGTAGAGTGAGCACTAACATGCTCTGGTACTCGTATCTACTGATTAGTGAGCACTACCATGCTCGGGTACTCGTATCTAGTGTAGAGTGAGCATTACCATGCTTGGGTACTCGTATCTACTGATTAGTGAGCACTACCATGCTCGGGTACTTGTACCTAGTGTAGAGTGAGCATTACCATGCTCGGGTGCTCGTATCTACTGATTAGTGAGCACTATCATGCTCGGGTACTTGTACCTAGTGTAGAGTGAGCATTACCATGCTCGGGTGCTCGTGTCTACTGATGAGTGAACATTACCATGCTCGGGTACTCGTATCTAGTGTAGAGGGAGCACTACCATGCTTGTGTACTCGTATCTAGTGTAGAGTGAGCCTTACCATGCTCGGGTACTCGTATCTAGTGTAGAGCGAGCACTACTATGCTTGGGTACTCGTATCTAGTGTAGAGTGAGCATTACCATGCTCGGGTACTTTTATCTAGCGCAGAGCGAGCACTACCATGCTTGTGTACTCGTATCTAGCGTAGAGCGAGCACTACCATGCTCGGGTACTTGTATCTAGCGTAGAGCGAGCACTACCATGCTCGGGTACTTGTACCTAGTGCAGAGCGAGCACTACCATGCTCGTGTACTCGTATCTAGTGTAGAGTGAGCCTTACCATGCTCGGGTACTCGTATCTAGTGTAGAGAGAGCACTACCATGCTTGGGTACTCGTATCTAGTGTAGAGGGAGCATTACCATGCTCGGGTACTTGTATCTAGTGTAGAGTGAGAACTACCATGCTCGGGTACTTGTATCTAGCGTAGTGAGAGCCTTACCATGCTCGGGTGCTCATATCTAGTGTAGAGGGAGCACTACCATGCTCGGGTACTCGTATCTAGTGTAGAGGGAGCACTACCATGCTCGGGTACTCGTATCTAGTGTAGAGGGATTACTATCATGCTCGGGTACTTGTATCTAGTGTAGAGTGAGCACTACCATGCTCGATACTCGGAACTACGGTAGTAATGAGCAAACACTACCATGCTCGGGTGCTCAGAGTTGAGTGAGTACCAAACTATTCGTACTCTCTATACTCATAACGAGTACTGTTTAATGCTCATGTATTTGTTCCGAATAGCATGTGCAATGTAAGTCAATGGGGAAAAACTCTCAAAGTAACGAGTAACTCGAATTCATGTGAGTAGCGAATAGTGCTTGTTATGAGTATAACAAGTATGAATAGTTTGGTACTGGCTCAACTCTAGTGCTCGGTACTCATACTAGTAATGAGCGAGCACTACCATAGTTGGGTGCTCGATTCTCGTAACTAGTGGTGAGCGAACAAAACCATGCTCGGTACTTGTAAATATTGATTAGCGAGCACTACCGTGGTCTGGTACTCTGAACTAGTGATGAGTGCGCACTACCGTGCTCATGTGTTCTGTGCTCAGCACTAGTGGTGACCAACCATTACCATGCTTGGGTTATTGGTACTTGTATCGAGTAGGCACAACTCGAGTACCCGAATATAATGGAAGTCAATGGGGAACTTGAGCGGTTTTCCCATTGCAGATGGTAGTGTTCACTCATCACTAGAGCTGATCGGACTGGCAAAAAAACAGGACCGGCGGATCACTGCTCAATTTAAAAAACAACCTCGATCCGTTTTGGAATCCAGTGCCCATATGAGTCAATGGGGACCAGAATACGGAGATTAAAAACGTTGGTGGAAGGGATAAGGGTGTAGTAGTAGTAGCGCGCGTGCTATGTACTCACCTAAGCTGTGTCTTGGCGGCAAAC